>NC_036863.1:2992157-3008705 GCF_002910315.2 Salvelinus sp. IW2-2015
ACCCTGTAATAGGGGTCTGGGTACATATTACATCAATTGGGGACCTCGACTAACCGGTACCCCTGCACATTGACTCTCTACCGGTACCCCCCTGTACATAGTCTTGCTATTGTTATTTTACTGCTGCTCTTTAAATACTTGTTACTTCTTATTTATTATTCTTTACTTTATTATTTTATTATTTCTTATCCGTGTTTTTAAATATATATATTTTTAAACTGCATTGTTGGTTAGGGGCTCGTAAGTAAACATTTCACTGTACCTGTTGTATTCGGAGCATGCGACTAATAAAATTAGCTTTTGATTTGATTTGACGGGGTGAAWTCAGGTGAAAGCTATGATCCCTTGGTGATGTCACTTGTTAAATACACTGCAATCAGTGTAGATGAAGGGGAGGAGACAGGTTAAAGGATTTTTAAGCCTTGAGACAATTGAGACATGGATTTGAACGGGTTATGGTAGTAGGTGCGAACTGCGATGCTGCTGGGTATTTCARGCACAACAGTTTCCTGTGTGTATCAAGAATGGTCTACCACCCAAAGAACATCCAGCCAACTTGACACGACTGTGGGAAGCATTTGTATTTGTATTTATTATGGATCATCATTAGTTGCTACCAAGGCAGCAGCTTCTCTTCCTGGGGTCCAGCAAAAATAAGTCWGTTTATACAATTTTAAAAACATGACAATAAATTCAGGCTGTGTGCCCTCAGGCCCCTACTCCACCACTAACACATATCTACAGTACTAAATCCATTTGTACGTGTGTATAGTGCGTATGTTATCGTGTGTGTGTGTGTATGTGTGTGTGCCTATGTTTGTGTTGCTTCACAGTCCCCGCTGTTCCATAAGGTGTATTTTTATCTGATTTTTAAATCTAATTTTACTGCTTGCATCAGTTACCTGATGTGGAATAGAGTTCAAAGTAGTCATGGATCTATTTAGTACTGTGCACCTTCCATAGTCTGTTCTGGACTTGGGGACTGTGAAGAGACCTCTTGTGGCATGTCTTGTGGGGTACGCATGGGTGTCCGAGCTGTGTGCCAGTAGTTCAAACAGACAGCTCGGTGCATTCAACATGTCAATACCTCTCATAAATACAAGCAGTGATGAAGCTAATCTCTCCTCCACTTTGAGCCAGGAGAGATTGACATGCATATTATTAATATTAGCACTCTGTGTACATRKAAGGGCCAGTCGTCCTGCCCTGTTCTGAACCAATTGCAATTTTCCTAAATCCTTTCTTGTGGCACCTGACCACACAACTGAACAGTAGTCCAGGTGAGACAAAACTAMGGCCATTAGGACCTGCCTTGTTGACAGTGCTGTCAAGAAGGTAGAGCAGRGCCTTATCATAGACGTACTTCTCCCCATCTTAGCTACTGTTGTATCAATATGTTTTGACCATGACAGTTTACAATCCAGGGTAACTCCAAGCAGTTTAGTCTCCTCAACTTGCTCATTTTCCACATTATTTATTACAAAATGTAGTTGAGGTTTAGGGTTTAGTGAATGACTTGTCCCAAATACAATGCTTTTAGTTTGAGACATATTTAGMACTAACTTATTCCTTGCCACKCACTCTGAAARTAACTGCAACTCTTTGTTAAGTGTTGCAGTCATTTCAGTCGCTGTAGTAGCTGACGTGTATAGTGTTGAGTCATCTGCATACATAGAAACTCTGGCTTTACTCAAAGTCAGTGGCATGTTGTTTGTAAAGATTGAAAAAAGTAATGGGCAAGACTGTCTGCTTGGGGAATTCACTGATTCTACTGGATTATGTTGGAGAAGAAGTTCTATTAGGAACAACCTCATGTTGTTCTGTTAGATCAGGTACTCTTTATCCACAATATAGGGGGTGTGAAACATAAACATAGGTTTTGCAGCAGCAGACTATGATCAATAATGTCAAAGGCACACTGAAGTCTAACAAAGAGGACCCACACCCATATGGAGTCAAAATGGGTAGCATCTCTGTGGAAAGCGGCTTTTGACACTTGTAGAGTCATGGCCCGACGAATTGAGGCCTGTTCTGAGAGGGCAAAAGGGGGTGCAAGTATATAGAAAGGGTGTTCCTAATGTTTTGTTCCATCAGTGTATGTAGCTACATCACAGACAGGAGTAGGTTCTGGACTACAGGAGGCTGCAGCTCATAGATACTAGCCGCAACCGGAGCAATGGGAATGGCATCAAATACTGGAAACCATGGAAACCATGTGTTTGATGGTATTTAATACATACACTTCATTCTTGCTGCCAGTATATACCATGAGCCCGTTTCTCCCTCAACCTCCTGGTGGTTCTGGACTATGGACAATTGCCAGCTAGAAGTTGAAGTTTTGGGTGTTTAAGCCTCCACCAGATGGGGGCGACAGTAGCCAGGATTCAATACAGCCAGAACAGAGGGAGGGGTTTGTCAAAGGGTGGAATTGGCAGGCAGGCAGCACAGTTCACTCTCTATTTAGGCGTCTCACCGGCACTCGCTGTCCCCGGCGTCTGAGAACAACTTCTCCATAGCCGTTGACTGGTCTTGTACAGGATGAAGTTCATTGTTAAGTTCCCAATCACTCAATGATAAAACCGGGCACAAAACTTCTGAGATTTCCTCAGATTGAGTGATGAGTTCATCACTGCCATCTATTGCAGTCCCCTCATGGGTCAGGAGACTGTAGAAAAAAAAAAAATGGTTGGTGTATTAAAATCAAAACACACTGGCTAACTAGCTTGCTAGCATTGTTATAGCTATTTTGAAGAACTGATTTGCCATCAAAATCAATGGCAGGAAACAAATAGCTGTAACCAGTATTGCATATAGTGCTGTAGAATGATAACATCAGACTTTCACCACAGAGAAGTAGGTTAAAACATGTTGACAGAGCTCATGTGGAGAAGCTCTCTGGTTAGGGGAGAGAAGGGGAGAGGGTTATAGATAAGAGTGACCCTGCATTCTCATTCCTTCTCATTCCACAGAAGTGTGAGGCTTTCTCAGTCTCTCCTATGAACCCGTACTCATGTGACTGTGTTGCTGCTGCTGTCGTCAGGGAAAACACTGAGTGACCCCCCCCCCCCCCCAAAAACACACACACTGATATACAGTCTGAGTCATACACTCCACTGTGGTGAATGTCTAGCACTTTGTACCCTGAAGAAAATGCTCATCTTGTACCCTCAAACGTCCTCATCTTGTACCCTCAAAACGTCCCACCTTGTACCCTCAAAACGTCTCACCCTCAAAACGTCCTCACCTTGTACCTCACAACGTCCTCATCTTGTACCTCAAAACGTCCTCATCTTGTACCCTCAAAAACGTCCTCATCTTGTAACCCTCAAAACGTGCTCATCTTGTACCCTCAAAACGTGCTCATCTTGTACCCTCAAAACGTGCTCATCTTGTACCTCAAAACGTGCTGGCTTGTGGCTTCCAAAACGTTCCATACCGGGAAAAGGGAATAAATATTCAGCAACTTACTCTTGGAAAATAATGGAAGTTTGATGAGCAAAATACATCTATTATTATCAAGATCGTTTCTAATGTTCCCTACCACACAGTTCTTTACATGACCACATGCTATTGTTGTTTGTTCCTTAGGCCCAGGGTTTAGCAGGGGTTGGTTTGTAAATGCTGGAACAGACACAAGTAAGACCTGCATTATTCACTGGTGAGAATGAAGGAAAACAGCCATGCAGATTAGATTAACAGTGGACTATGACTGACACTCCCACAGCATAATATAAACTCAACCCCTCTCTCCTCCCCCCTATCCCCCTCGCTCCTCACCCTTCACCACCTCTCCCTCACCTCTCCCCACACCCTTCTACGCTTATCTTGTGTTACTTCTCTCTGGCTGACACCAGACCTCTGGTCACATGACTATCTCTCCCTCCACACCGCACCACACGATCCCTCTATCCTTGTGTTGTATCTAGGGTGAAGAACTGTATGTGCAGGGCTGAGTGTCTCTGGGTGCCTAAACAGGCCACTAATGATCTATTTAGTCTGCCCAGACAGAGAGGTGAGGGATTCTGAGTCAGCGTGTGAACAAAGCTGCTATACAGTGCACGCTGCAGGGCTTTTCCCAAGCTGGGTTTGACATGTTGGTGTGGCAGAGGCTGTGATGTTCCTAATCACATTTAATTGACTTTTTCAGGTTCTTTAGTTAAAACAGGATGACACATCCTCCAATTGTGTATGAGCATGACCAAATTGTGTATGGAAATCATTATGGAATCTCTTTTGCTTAAATACTGTGAGAGTGGGTGCTTCTATGACTATACGGTTGCTTTAGCAAATTGGTAGTTATACTTTAGTGAGACTCATGAGTATAAAATAGGAACTTATCGTATGTGATGTATGTCTGTTGTTTAACTGGCTGAACAATGGTTTGACTTCCTCTCATAGACATACGCATACACTCATACAGACTCATAGATACTCATAGACTCATATAGATTCATATAGACTCCTATAGAGTCATATAAACTCATATAGATTCATATACACTCATATAGATTCATATACACTCATATAGAGTCATATAAACTCATATATAAACTCAAATAGACTCATAAACTCATATAGACTTATATAGACACACACTCACATAGACTCATATAGACTCGTATAGATTCATATAGACTTATATAGACTTATATAGATTCACATAGACATAGCGATTCATATAGACTAATATAGACTCATATAGACATACACTCATATAGAGTTGAAGTTTACATACACCTTAGCCAAATACATTTAAACTCAGTTTTTCACAATTCCTGACATTTAATCCTAGTAAAAATTCCCTGTTTTAGGTCAGTTAGGATCACCACTTTATTTTAAGAATCTGAAATGTCAGAATAATAGTAGAGAGAATGATTTATTTCAGCTTTTATTTCTTTCATCACATTCCCTGTGGGTCAGAAGTTTACATAACACTAATTAATATTTGGTAGCATTGCATGTTCAATGTTTTAAATTGGTCAAAAGTTTTGGGTAGCCTTCCACAAGCTTCCACAATAAGCTCACACATGCTTTTTCTGTTCGCCCACAAATCTTCCATGGGATTGAGGTCAGGCTTTGTGATGGCCACTCCAATACCTTGAGTTTGTTGTCCTTAAGCCATTTGCCACAACTTTTTGAATATGCTTGGGGTCATTGTCCATTTGAAGACCCATTTGCGACCCTATTATTTTCCTGACTGATGTCTTGAGATGTTGCTTCAATATATCCACATAATTTCCCCTCCCTCATGATGCCATCTATTTTTGGAAGTGCACCAGTCCCTCCTGCAGCAAAGCACCCCACAACATGATGCTGCCACCCTGTGCTTCATGGTTGGGTGGTGTTCTTCGGCTTGCAAGCCTCCCCCTTTTTCCTCCAAACATAACAATGGTCATTATGCCAAACAGTTCTATTTTTGTTTCATCAGAACCAGAGGACCTTTCTCCAAAAAGTACATTTGTCCCCAGTTGCAGTTGCAAACCGTAGTCTGGCTTTTCTTGTGGCGGTTTTGGAGCACTGGCTTCTCTTCATGATGAGCGGCCTTTCAGGTTATGTTGATATGGCTCGTTTTACTATGGATATAGATAATTTTGTACCTGTTTCCTCCAGCATCTTCACAAGTCCTTTGCTGTTGATCTGGGATATGATTTGCACCTTTCGCACCAAAGTACGTTAATCTCTAGGAAACAGAACACGTCTCCTTCCTGAGCGGTATGACAGCTGCGTGGTCCCATGGTTTATACTATTGTGTACTATTGTTTGTACAGATGAACGTGGTACCTTCAGGCGTTTGAAATTGCTTAATGACTTAAAGATTGCGTACACCACCGGAACCCATCCAACTTGAAAAAGCTGGAGAGTTTTGCCTTGATGAATGGGCAAAATCCCAGTGGCTAGATGTCCAAGCTTAGAGACATACCCCAAGAGACTTGCAGCTGTAATTGCTGCAAAAGGTGGCTTTACATAGTATTGACTTTGGGGGGGTGATAAAGCTATGCCGCCAAGTTTTCAGTTTTTTGTCTTATTCTTGTTTGTTTCACATAAAAAATATTTTGCATCTTCAAAGTGGTAGGCATGTTGTGTAAATCAAACGATACACCCCCCCCCCCCAAAAAAATTAATTTAATTCCAGGTTCTAAGCAACAAAAATAGGAAAAATGCCAAGGGGGGTGAATACTTCGCAACCACTGTAGACTCATATAGATTCATATAAACTCATATACACTCATATAGACTCAAATACTGTAGACTCATATAGACTCATCTAGATTAATATAGATCATATAGACTCACATAGACTATAGAGACTCATATACGTATTACACTCATCTAGATTAATATAACTCATATCGATTCATATAGACTCATACAGACAGGAAGAAGTATGACACTGATGCAGTCTAGTATTCAGATGCTCCAGATCCTTCATGGTCATGTGTCTGGTGAGAGTTAGACATGTCTTTGTTTCACACTGTCACATGACCCTTCTATCCTGTTGCTGACTGACAGACCAAAGTTTGTGCAGAGCTAGTGTGTGTGTGTGTGTGTGTGGGTGTGTGTGTTGTGGTGGTGGTGTGTGTGTGGTGTGTGTGTGGTGTGTGTTGTGTTGTGTGTGTTGTTGTGTGTGTGTTGTGTGTGTTGTGTGTGTTGTGTGTGGTGTGTGTGTTGTGTGGTGTGTTGTGTGTTCTGTCTGTGTGTGTGTGTAGCAGAAACTATGTATGTTGGGGCGTGTAGTAGGTACGGTAACACCACCATAATCAGGCTGTGTAACTGTGTATTATGTAATCATGCGTGTGTGTGTGTGGTGTTGTGTGTGTGTGTGTGTGTGGTGTGGTGTGTTTGTGTGTGGTGTGTGTGTGTCTGTGTTATTCAAATCAAATCAAATCAAATTGTTGTTGTTCACATGCACCCGAATACAACAGGTATGACCTTAGAGTGAAATGTTTACTTACAAGCCCTTAACAACAATGCAGTTTTAAGAAAAATACCCCCCAAAAAGTAAAGATAAGAAACATAATTAAAGAGCACAGCAAATAACTATAGTGGGGCATAATAAGGGGAAACCGGTACAGAGTCAATGTGCGGGGGCCATTGTCGAGAAATTTAGGTAATATGTACAGTTGAAGTCGGAAGTTTACACTACACCTTAGCCAAATACATTTAAACTCAGTTTTCACAATCCTGACATTTAATCCTAGTAAAAATTCCCTGTTTTAGTCAGTTAGGATCACCACTTTATTTTAAGAATGTGTGAATGTCAGAATAATATTAAGAGAGAATGATTTATTTCAGCTTTTTATTTCTTTCATCACATTCCCAGCGGGTCAGAAGTTTACATACACTAAAATGGTTATTGGTAGCATTGCCTAGAAATTGTAACTTGGGTCAAACGTTCCGGGTGACCTTCCACAAGCTTCCCACAATAAGTTGGGTGAATTTTAGCCCATTCCTCCTGACAGAGCTGGTGTAACTGAGTCAGGTTTGTAGCCTCATTGCTCGCACACGCTTTTTCAGTTCTTCCCACACATTTTCTATAGGATTGAGGTCAGGGCTTTTTGATGGCCACTCCAATACCTTGATTTTGTTTCCTTAAGCCATTTTGCACAACTTTGGAAGTATGCTTGGGGTCATTGTTTTGAAGACCCATTTGCGACCAACGCTTTAACTCCTGACTGATGTCTTGAGATGTTGCTTCAATATATCCACATAATTTCTCCTCCATGCATCTCATCTATTTGTAGATGCACCATCCCTCCTGCAGCAAAGCACCCCACACACATCAACATCACATACACATGGTTAGCAGATGTTAATGCGAGTGTAGCGAAATGCTGCCACCCCCGTACTTCACGGTTGGATGTGTTCTTCGGCTTGCAAGCATCCCCCTTTATCTTCCAAACATAACGATGTTCATTATGGCCAAACAGTTCTATTTTTGTTTCATCAGGACCAGAGGACATTTCTCCAAAAAGTACGATGTGCAGTTGCAAACCGTAGTCTGGCTTTTTTATGGCGGTTTTGGAGCAGTGGCTTCTTCCTTGCTGAGTGGCCTTTCAGGTTATGTCTATATAGGACTCGTTTTACTGTGGATATAGATACTTTTGTACCTGTTTCCTCCAGCATCTTAACAAGGTCCTTTGCTGTTGTTCTGGGATTGATCGGCACTTTTCGCAACAAAGTACGTTCATCTCTAGGAGACAGAACGTGTCTCCTTCCTGAGCGGTATGACGGCTGCGTGGTCCCATGGTGTTTATACTTGCATACTATTGTTTGTAAAGATGAACGTGGTACCTTCAGGTGTTTGGAAATTGCTCCCAAGGATGAACCAGACTTGTGAAGTTCAATTATTTTTCTTTCTGAGGTCTTGGATGATTTCTTTTGATTTTCCTATGATGTCAAGCAAAGAAGCACTGAGTTTGAAGGTAGGCCTTGAAATACATCCACAGGTACACCTCCAATTTACTCAAATGATGTCAATTAGCCTATCAGAAGTTTCTAAAGCCATGACATCATTTTCTGGAATTTTCCAAGCTGTTTAAAGGCACAGTTAACTTAGTGTATGTATGTTTCTGACCCACTGGAATTGTGATACAGTGGATTATAAGTGAAATAATCTGCCTGTAAACAGTTGTTGGAAAAATTACTTGTGTCATGCACAAAGTAGATGTCCTAACCGACTTGCCAAAACTATAGTTTGTCAACAAGAAATTTGTGTAGTGGTTGAAAAATGAGTTTCAATGACTCCAACCTAAGAGTATGTAAACTTCCGACTTCAACTGTATAATAACAGAGAGTAGCGGTCGCTGGAGTCTTTGACAATTTTTAGGGCCTTCCTCTGACACCGCCTGGTTTAGAGCTCCTGGATGGCACGAAGCTTGGCCCCGGTGAAGTACTGGGCCGTACGCACTACCCTCTGTAGTGCTTTGCGGTCGGAGGCCGAGCAGTTGCCATACCAGGCAGTGATGCAACTAGTCAGGATGCTCTCAAGGGTGCAGCTATAAAACCTTTTGAGGATCTGAGGACCCATGCCAAAACTTTTCAGTCTCCAGAGGGGGAATAGGTTTTGTCGTGCCCTCTTCATGACTGTCTTGGTGTGCTCGGACCATGTTAGTTTGTTGGTGATGTTGACGCGCGTATATGTGTGTGTTGTTGTGTACATGCGTACAGTATATGTGTTGGTGTGTCTGTGATAGCTATGAGTGAGAACTGTGAGTGTTGGGGAAAAGTGAGTTAAAATTAGAAGCAGCGCTAGCTAGTTTGTATTTGCATGTGTAGATACAGTTCACACAGTAAGGAATGGATGCCATAGAGTGATGTGAGAAGTGGACAGATGAACATGGCTGTTATAAGCCGTTCAGGGATGATAGGCCGGCAGAGCCGGGAGGTACGTGTTGTCTCTTACACAACCCGCACGTTTCCATTGAGTGTAGAGTGCAGTGACCACACATACCTAAGAGGTATGTATCAAATGCTCAACATACCCTGCTCACACCTACTGTAATGGCCAGAGAAACTACACAAAAACAACACTAGACACTATGGAACACAAAGCTTTTACTATTTCATCCTGGAATATACAAGGTGTGAGGTCATCTGCCTTTGGCCAAAAGAGCCGCAACCCAGACTTCATCAAAGAAATTGGAAATACAGACATTGTCATCCTACAAGATACATGGTATAAAGGAGGCGTACCCACTATTTGCCCTCTAGGTTACAGAGAGCTGGTAGTCCCATCCACCAAACTACCAGGTGTGAAACAGGGAAGAGACTCAGGGGGTATGCTAATTTGGTATAGAGCAGACCTAACCCACTCTATTATATTAGTCAAAACAGGAACATTTTACATCTGGCTAGAAATGAATAAGGAAATTATCTCAACGAAAATGTCTTCATGTGTGCTACCTAGATCCTCCCCCAATAGAATCCCCATACTTTAACGATGACAGCTTCTCCATCCTAGAGGGGGAGATCAACAATTTCCAGGCCCAGGGACAGACTGTGGCGACCTAAATGCCAGAACTGGACAAGAACCTGACACCCTCAGCACACAGAGGGACAAACACCTACCTGGAGCTGACAGCAGTCACAACTCCTGCAGCTTTGTCGGACACTGGGTATGTTCATTGTCAATGGTAGGATTCGAGGGGACTCCTACTTTAGATACACCTATAGCTCATCTCTTGGCAGTAGTATTGTAGACTAATTTATCACTGACCTCAACCCAAAGACACTTAGAGCGTTCACAGTCAGTATACTGATACCTTTATCAGATCACAGCCAAATCACATTGCTATGAGCCACACTGCTATGAGCTACACTACAGAGCTATGCTCAATCATGAGTCATCAAAGCCAAAGGAACTTAATAAGACATGCTATAGATGGAAGGAAAGTAGTGTGGAAATCAGGCAAAAAACAATTAGGCAACAACAAATTCTATCCCATCTAGACATTTTCTGGACAAAATGTTTCACTGTAATAGTGAAGGTGTAAACTTTGCAGTAGAAAACCTGAACAGTATATTTGACCTGTCAGCTTCCCTATCAAATCTAAAAATGTCAGGCAGACAACTTAACAAAATGAACAATGACAAATGGTTTGATGGAGAATGCAAAGTCCTAAGAAACAAATTGAGAAACCTGTCCAACCAAAAACATAGAGACCCTGAATATCTGAGTCTACGCCTTCGCTATGGTGAATCACTAAAACAATACAGAAATACACGAAGGAAAAAGAAGGAACAGCACATCAGAAATCATCTCAATGTGATTGAAGAATCCATAGAATCTAACCACTTCTGGGAAAATTGGAAAACTATAAACAAACAACAACACGAAGAGTTATCTATACAAAACTGAGATCTTTTTGTCTCCATAACAAAGAACAAACAGCAAAAACATATACATGATCAAATACAAATCTTAGAACCAACTATTAAAGACTACCAGAAACCACTGGATTCTCCAATTACATTGAATGAACTACACAACAAAATACAAACCCTCCAACCCAAAAAGGCCTGAGGGGTTGATGGTATCCTAAATAAAATTATAAAATATATAGGCCACAAATTCCAATTGGCTATACTTAAACTCTTTAACATCATCCTCAGCTCTGGCATATTTTCCAATATTTGGAACCAAGTACTGATCACCCCAATCCACAAAAGTGGAGACAAATTTGACCCCAATAACAGGCAAAGTCTTCTCATGCATTGCAAGTTTCAAAAACGCTTTTGACTCAATTTGGCATGAGGGCCTGCTATACAAATTGATGGGAAGTGGTGTTGGGGGAAAAACATACAACTTTATAAAATCCATGTACACAAACAAGTGTGCAGTTTAAATTGGTAAAAAACACACACCTTTTCAACACATATAATACAGGGTCAAAGGTTTGGGGTCACTTAGAAATGTCCTTGTTTTTAAAGATAAGCACATTTTTGTCCATTAAAATAGCATCATATTGATCAGAAATACAGTGTAGACATTGTTAATGTTGTAAATGACTAATGGAATATCTACATAGGCGTAAAGAGGCCCATTATCAGCAATCATCACTCCTGTGTTCCAATGGCACGTTGTGTTAGCTAATCCAAGTTTATATTTTAAAAGGCTAATTGATCATAGGAAAACCCTTTGCTCCAGATACTCCAGATACTCAACTAGTCTAAGGAAGGCCAGTTTTATTGCTTCTTTAATCAGAACAAAAGTTTTCAGATGTCCTAACATAATTGCAAAAGGGTTTTCTACAGCAGCACCTAGATCTTCTGCACAAATTCATTCAGACCTGGGCCCTGACAGAAAAATTAAATTTAAAAAAATTAAATTTAAAAAATAATGGTGTTCCAAGAAAGGTCCAGTCGCCAGCACCACAAATACAAATAACATCTAGACACCGTTGCCCTAGAGCACACAAAAATCTATACATACCTCGCCCTAAACATCAGCGTCACAGGTTACTTCCACAAAGCTGTCAACAACCTGAGAGACAAGGCAAGAACGGCCTTCTATACCATCAAAGGGAACATCAAATTGAACATACCAATCAGGATTTGGCGAAAAAATACTTGAATCAGTTATAGAACCCATTGCCCTTTATGGTTTTGAGGTCTGGGGTCCACTCACCAACCAAGAATTCACAAAATGGGACAAACACCAAATTGAGACTCTGCATGCAGAATTCAGCAAAAATATCCTCTGTGTACAACGTAAAACACCAAATAATGCGTGCAGAGCAGAATTAGGCCGATAACGGCTAATTATCAAAATCCAGAAAAGATACGTTCACCTCTACAACTACCTAAAAGGAAGCAATTCCCAAACCTTCCATAACAAAGCCATCACCTACATAGAGATGGACCTGGAGAAAAGTCCCCTAAGCAAGCTGGTCCTGGGGCTCTGTTCACAAACACAAACAGACCCCACAGAGTCCCAGCACAGCAACACAAATAGACCCAACCAAATCATGAGAAAACAAAAAGATAATTACAGTGTAAACTAGAATGCTATTTGTCCCTAAATAGAGAGTACACAGCGGCAGAATACCTGACCACTGTGACTGACGCAAACTTAAGGAAAGCTTGGACTATGTACAGACTCCGTGAGCATAGCCTTGCTATTGAGAAAGGCCGCCGTAGGCAGACCTGGCTCTCAAGAGAAGACAGGCTATGTGCACACTACAGGTAAAATGAGCTGCACTTCCTAACCTCCTGCCAAATGCATGACCATATTAGAGACACATATTTCCCTCAGATTACACAAACCCACAAAGAACTTGAAAACAAATACAATTTGAGACTCACACAGCCAAAGTAAGTCACATGGGCTCACCATGTGTAGCTGCTCTGTGTAGGTGGACTGGGTCGGCTGCAATGGAGCTCAGCCTCTCGGCTCCATACAACAATCCCCTGTTTGTCTCTCTCTCTCTCTGTTACGCTCTCTAAGTTGTGATACGCTGCTGGTGCTGTTACAGTCACTCCTCACAAAACTGTCGTCAAGATGCCTGTCTTTGCAGCCATCTTGCCACCCATCACTGTACCATGTATCCCTGCAACAGAGAGAGGGTGGTGAAATGAAACTCTATCACGCCCTATAGTGGAAGTCCACAATAGATTCATATAGGGTTGTATGGAGCTCATTGTTCCTGGGGGTTGAGCTGCCTGTCCAGCCTCTGTATGGATCTAATTGTCCTGGGGTTGAGCTGCCTGTCCAGCCTCTGTATGGTCTCATTGTTCCTGGGGTTGAGCTGCCTGTCCAGCCTCTGTATGGATCTCATTGTTCCTGGGGTTGAGCTGCTGTCCAGCTCTGTATGGAGCTCATTGTCCTGGGGTGGAGCTGCCTGTCCAGCCTCTGTATGGAGCTCATTGTTCCTGGTGGTTGAGCTGCCTGTCCAGCCCTGTATGGATCTCATTGTTCCTGGGGTTTAGCTGCCTGTCCAGCCTCTGTATGGATCTCATTGTCTGGTGGTTGAGCTGCCTGTCCAGCTCTGTATGGAGCCTCATTGTCCTGGGGGTTGAGCTGCCTGTTCAGCCTCTGTATGGATCTCATTGTTCCTGGGGTTTAGCTTGCCTGTCCAGCCTCTGTATGGATCTCATTGTTCCGGGGTTGAGCTCCCTGTCCAGCCTCTGTATGGATCTCATTGTTCCTGTGGGGTTGAGCTGCCTGTCCAGCCTCTGTATGGATCTCATTGTTCCTGGGGTTGAGCTGCCTTCCAGCCTCTATATGGATCTCATTGTTCCTGGTTGAGCTGCCTGTCAGCCTCTGTATGGATTCAATGTTCCTGGGTTGAGCTGCCTGTCCAGCCTCTGTATGGATCTCATTGTTCCTGGGTTGAGCTCCCTGTCCAGCCTCTGTATGGATCTCATTGTTCCTCGGGGTTGAGCTGCCTGTCCAGCCTCTGTATGGACTCATTGTCCTGGTGGTTGAGCTGCCTGTCCAGCCTCTGTATGGATCCATTGTTCCTGGGGGTTGAGCTGCCTGTCCAGCCTCTGTATGGATCTCATTGTTCCTGGGGTTGAGCTGCCTGTCCAGCCTCTGTATGGATCTCATTGTTCCTGGGGGTTGAGCTGCCTGTCCAGCCTCTATATGGATCTCATTGTTCCTGGGTTGAGCTGCCTGTCCAGCCTCTGTATGGATTCTCATTGTTCCTGGGGTTGAGCTGCCTGTCCAGCCTCTGTATGGATCTCATTGTTCCTGTGGGTTTGGGGTTCTCCTGTCCAGCCTCTGTATGGATCTCATTGTTCCTCGGGGTTGAGCTGCCTGTCCAGCCTCTGTATGGATCTCATTGTTCCTGGGTTGAGCTGCCTGTCCAGCCTCTGATGGATCTCATTGTTCCTGGTGGTTGAGCTGCCTGTTCAGCCTCTGTATGGATCTCATTGTTCCTGTGGTTAAGCTGCCTGTTCAGCCTCTGTATGGAGCTCATTGTTCCTGGTGGTTGAGCTGCCTGTTCAGCCTCTGTATGGATCTCATTGTTCCTGGGTTGAGCTGCCTGTTCAGCCTCTGTATGGAGCTCATTGTTCCTGGGGTTGAGCTGCCGTCCAGCCTCTGTATGGATCCATTGTTCCTGGTGGTTGAGCTGCCTGTCCAGCCTCTGTATGGATCTCATTGTTCCTGTGTGAGCTGCCTGTCCAGCCTCTGTATGGATCTCATTGTTCCTGGTGTTGAGCTGCCTGTTCAGCCTCTGTACGGAGCTCATTGTTCTGGGGGTTGAGCTGCCTGTCCAGCCTCTGTATGGATCTCATTGTTCCTAATCCGGTCATGAGAGCAGCCAGACCACATGCAACAGCCACACACTCTCAGAGATACCAACCAATCACTCTTATAGACAACACCACACACACACACACACAAACACACACACACACACCCACCACAACACACACATACACAGACTCCGAAAGATACTACTTGGATGCTGGTGCTCAGGACCTTGGGAAACATAAGCAAATATACCGTAATCACACATACTGACTAATGAATAGAATGTATTTATACTTTTCTATAAAATCTTTTGTATATCCAAGTTTTTAACCTAGATTCTCACTTGAGTACTCGAATGGCCTTTAACTCACGAAAGGCGTGTTGTGATTTTTATTTTAGAATGCATTGTTTTGAATTATAATGGCCCAACCGAAGCGAGTGCGCGGGTTTGTTCGCCTTCACACCATGTTCAATTAGAACACGTCTTCATCGTTCAATTAGAACACGTCTTCATCGCTAGCGCTGGGGTCACACAAAAACAATAGAAATATGTCATTATATCCCTTTTCTTCAACCTCATTTGAGTTGTAAGAGGTGGCTTAGGGTTGAGGCTTTAGTATACATGCTAAATTAGACCACTTCATCCACTTACGGAAACACAACATCGCTCTCAGTAAAGATGACTGGTGATATGGACTATACTGTTATCCTTTCCACCTGCCTCGCTCTGCTTGCCCCGTCCACCTGCTTCTGGTGAGTTTTTCGCTTTACTGTCTAAATGACTAGCCTTCTTCCCTCCTCTCCTCTCCTCTCTCTCCTCTCCTCTCCTCTCCTCTCCTCTCCTCTCCTCTCCTCTCCTCTTCTCTTCTCTTCTCTTCTCCTCTCCTCTCTCTCCTCTCCTCGCCTCTCCTCGCCTCTCCTCTCCTACTGCCAGATGTGACCTATCACATGCCCCACTTGTCTAGCGCATCTATCTCAGACACCAGCAGTGGCATCTCTATGACAGGGTCCAGGACCGTCCAACACACACACACACACACACACACACACACACACACACACACACACACACACACACACACACACACACACACACACACACACACACACACACACACACACACACACACACACACACACACACACACACACACACACACACACACACACACACACGCTAAATGGATGCTGTAGTCTCTTTAGGAACTCATCCTCTGGGTGTGGCGAGACTAAAGAACTTGGAAACCATTTTATGCTATCCACTGCATGAGATGCATAGGATTTATGTTATGAGCTTTCCTGTCTCAAGCGTGTCTGTGTTGCCATCTCTTGGGCAATACCGGGCAGCTGTTTCTGAGTCTAGATGTCCATCACTCATTATAATACTTTGCAATCATTAATCTGAATAACCCCCCCATTTCTTCTTCTGGCCTGTTGTAGAGATGAATGTCTGGTGCTTTCATGTAGATAGCCGCCTCGCCAGCTGTTGTCCCAATACTCTCCACAGCACAAGATGAGGTCTCTCACTCCCACTAGTGCATCGACATGCCTGTCTTCCCCTTATGTGTGAGCATGTTCTCCATCTCTCCTGCCCACAGTCTTCATGTGTATTCTGTAATGCAATCATCACTGTGCCATGGAGAGGGAGTACGGGCGCGCGGCGACACGCACCATGACCTCGTGAGGAATAGCTTGGTGGAGGAGAAGCTGCCTGACTATGATTCTGCAATGAGTCACCATGAGCAGCCCTTCCCAGAAATACCCCCCCCCCCCCGCTGCACCACTATGCACTGCCACGTCGCTCCATCACGTTGTCATGGTAATTATTGTTTTCTTAGTCACCCTCG
>NC_036863.1:3013079-3095917 GCF_002910315.2 Salvelinus sp. IW2-2015
ATGCGCTGAGTGCGTGAACTGTGTCTCTGTGTGTGTGTGTGTGTGTGTGTGGTGGTGTGTTTGTGTGTGTGTGTGTGTGTGTGTGTGTGTGTGTGTGTGGTGTGTGTGTGTGTGTGTGTGTGTGTGTGTGTGTGTGTGTGTGTGTGTGTGTGTGTGTGTGTTGTGTGTGTTTGTCTTTAATTCTGTGTGTGTGTGTGTGTGTGTGTGTGTGTGTGTGTGTGTGGTTTGTCTTAATTTGTGTGTGTGTGGGTGTGTGGTGTTGTGTGGTGTGTGTGTGTGTGGTGTGTGTGTGCTTTTGTCTTTAATTCTGTGTTGTAGTGTGCTGTGCCTGTGCCATCATGTTTGTACCTGTGTTTGTCAGTGTCTGTCTGTGCATGTATTATGTTCCTGAGAGAGGAGAGAGAGGAGAGAGAGAGAGAGAAGAGAGAGAGAGAGAAGAGAGAGAGAGAGAGAGAGAGAGAGAGAGAGAGAGAGAGAGAGAGAGAGAAGAGAGAGAGAAGAGAGAGAGAGAGAGAGAGAGAGAGAGGGAGAAACAGAGAGAGGAGAGAGAGAGAGAGAGAGAGAGAGAGAGAGAGAGAGAGAGAAGGTTTTAGCATCAATCCCTGTCTAATTTGTGAGTGCTGCATGGAGACTTCCCAGCTGTATAGGTGTCTGGTGCTGCAGGAGGCTGCTCCCAGCTGAGCCATAATGCATTGTTTATGTGGCACGGCGAGGGACAGCAAGAGAGGACTCTGGGTATAGGGACGGACCGCTTTGAGCGCTTCAGTGGCATCAGGGATTTCTCTATCTGTAAATCAGCTTTGCAGAGCGAACTGTACTGTAGCCTATATGCACTCAGCTAAATCTGCTGCATGTCAGGGAGCACACCACACCACAGAACCCTGCTGCATTCAACCTTCCTTTTAAGTCTGACCTTGTGCTGATGCACTGACAGAGAGAGAAAAGAGGGGGGGGGATGGGGGGTAGCTTTTAGACAGTCAGCTGAATCCAGCCCTGGGAGAAAGCCTGGCTTCTTCCTGTATGGGTAATTCAGTCCTGGGCTTGATACACTACACCAGCAGGCCTCTGCACCCGAAACAAAATGGCCCCGTTGTTGAGACTGTGCAATTTCTTCTCCATAGTGTGATCTATGAGGCAACAGTGGTGTAAAGTACTTAAGTAAAAATACTTGAAAGCACTATTTTGGTGGGGTATCTGTATTTTACTTTACTATTTATATTTTTGACAACTTTTGCTTTTACTCCTCTACATTCCTAAAGAAAATAATGTACTTTTTACTCTTTCCATTTTCTCTGACACCCAAAAGTACTCGTAACATTTTGAATGCTGAGCAGGACAGGAAAATATTCTAATTCACACACTTATCAAGAGAACATCCCTGGTCATCCCTACTGCATCTGATCTGGCTGACTCACTAAACACATGCTATGTTTGTAAATAATTTCTGAGTGTTGGAGCGTGCACCTGGCTATCTGTAAATTAAAAAAACAAGAAAATGGTGCTATCTGTTTTGCTTAATAAACTGAATGTTTTATTATTTATACTTTGATACTTACTTACTTATTTGAGCAATTTAATTTACGTTTGATACTTAAGTATATTTAAAACCAAATACTTTTAGACTTTTACTCAAGTAGGAATTTACTGGGTGACTTTCACTTTTACTTGAGTCATTTTATATTAAGGTATCTTTATTTTTACTCAAGTTGGTCAATTGGTTACTTTTCCCACCACTGTAAGGCGGTGCACTAAAGCAGGGCCTGTGGTGTTAGCAGTGGTCAGGGTGTCAGACAGGAGCCCCACTCCATGCCAGGACAGAGTGCTAATCTGTGCTGTGCTGAGCAGCTCTGTCGGGGGCTAGAGGAGTAGACTGGGACCCTTGTCAGGGCAGTGCTGAAGGGTCAACATCCCCAGCTCCAGTATCCCTTTTCCTCCTCTCCACTTCTAGAGAGAGCAGAGTTATATACTAAAGGAATTAGAGACAACCAGAGCAGGGCTTCTACTGTATGACACAAGGATATCTATGTATTTTTATACATGGGGAAATTAAAATGTGTTTCCTTATTTGTGGATCATAAATGAGACTTGAGAGTGAGATGTGAACCTGGACCTGAATGTGACAGAGTTAATCATCAGGATGGGAGCGCATAGGGTCTTGTGTTGTCAACAGGGCTGTTACTGGGGCAGCTTCCTGTGGGGGATTCTGGGAGAGGGGGTGTCCTACCCCCACTTAGATGAGACGAGGGGTGCGGCGGCGACCGAAGTGGAGCGGAACGGCACAGTCATGGCATTCCCACCCATAAAAAGATGATTGCAGGTTGGTGGATACAAGCAAGCAGGTGAGAGAGAGTGGGCTGTTTTGTAATGATGCTCCCTGGCCTCAATTATAGCATCTGAATTAGACTGCTCATCTATAGCAGCTATATTGAGATGCGTAAATCTTATAGATTAAACTGTATCACCATATGAAAAAAGAACATGCAGCTAAAAAAAAGAGGATCTCTCTTGTCTCCCTACCTCCTCCTCCTCCTCCTCCTCCCTGCCGATGATGTGGAGCCAAAGAGCAGGCAAGCGTTGTGATTTAATTGCACACTAGAGCAACCTCAGAGAATCTTGTATGGTGTGCGTGCCAAAAACAGTTGGTGTTGTTTCTGTCTTTAATAAACTAATGGTATGTGGTGTGGTAACGGTACCTTG
The DNA here is from genome assembly GCF_002910315.2 of Salvelinus sp. IW2-2015. NCBI lineage: Eukaryota > Metazoa > Chordata > Actinopteri > Salmoniformes > Salmonidae > Salvelinus > Salvelinus sp. IW2-2015. Next base: position 3,015,777 of record NC_036863.1, read on the forward strand.
TTTAAGGCATGCAAGGCTCAGTAGGTCCGCTACGCAAACACATTGGGCCCGCCAAACATCAGCTTGAGCTGAAGCCGTATCATACAAGATTCTGTTTGTCTATTCCGTGTTGGTCTGACTGACTTGATAGTTTTTTACAATGCGGGATGCGGAGGGGGCTGTTCAATTGTACTGTAAAACACATGACTGTGCATGCTGTGGTGCATTCCCTTTGTACATGACAGACACGTTGCATACCAATGATTTTGGGTTATACAGCAAAAACAGGAGGTGGTGGTGGGCTATTCTTTTTGAAGCGGAGCTCTGCAGTAATGGCAAACCACTTGGCAGCACTCTCACTGGACCATGCCATGCATGTCAATGAATTGTAGTGGTGCTGCTGGAAAAGGACATTTGAATGGACACTGGGAGGCATTTAAAAAGTCATCATTATGTCTGTGGCTCTGTGCTGTCTGGCCTGCCTGGTGGACAGGGTTTACTGTACTGTATTGTACTGTAGGAGATGAGGCAGGGCTGGGCCTGGACTGGGGCAGGGCTGGGGAGGGCTGGGACAGGGGCAAGGCTGGGCCTGGGCTGGGGCAGGGCTGAGGAGGGCTGGGACAGGGGCAAGGCTGGGGAAGAGCAATTATCCCCACTGGCAGAGTGCCTCACACCTCCTCGCCTCTGTGATGAGTGGGGAGCTGAACTAATTACCTTCCAGCAGAAATTAGATTACGGTGTGTTTGCCGGGCATCCCCTCCGTGAGATAATATCCACGTCTGCTCTGGACTGCTCTATCCTGACTTAACCTATGGGGAGCGGGACAGGGACAGTTTGTGGAGTAACATCCTTCACCACGCTAGCACTAAACATTTTTGCTTGGAAAGCAGATATGTATTTTTTATCATACCCAATATAACACGTTTTAACGATGCATTCTAATGTAATTGCTATGTAATATAGTGTCCAATATGATACATTTATTTACCGTATCCAGGAGGACATTCGTACGATAACAACATGCCATCCATAATTTTCAGTCCACATAAAGTGAGTATGTTTTACAGCAGCAATGTAGCCAGGCACCTATCACAAAGGTTAGCATGGCACTGGGCCATGAAAATGAAAAACACATTTATTCCAACAGCTTTCTGGATTCTCTCCACCAATGGGCAGACAGGTGAACAGTCTAAGGTGCACTGACCTGGCCTCTTCTAAAGCGGGGTGAGCAGGTTTAAACCGCGATCGATAGTAATCAATGGTCATGTTTTGGCTTGAAATAGAACAGGACAGAGTGTCAAGTAGACTTTGTATTGAGAGATGTTACAGCATTCCTATCTGATGTGATAAGAAGAAAGATGAGTAACAACTGAAAGGATAATAAGGCTATGGTTGACTTAGCAACCAGCACAGAGAACTGTAGTTGACGTAGAAACACATACAGTACATATTTAGTTGCACTTGAGAGATGTCTAACAGATACAGTGTAAATCTGCAGTGCTATCTAGATCAGTGTTTCTCGATCTTGGTTTTTGCCCTAGCACTAACACACTTGATTGAACCAAAGATTGTCTATTATATTGACAAGATAGTCAAGTGGCCGCTCTAACAATGGAAATACATGTCCTCAAAGATGGAAGGCAGGTGGGAGGGGGCGAGATCAGATGGGACAATTCTAGCCAACGAGAGGGCAGATATGTGTGTGAACAACAGGCCATAGCGATAGATGGACTCATCTTTGTATCTGTGCCATTATAGTGTCTGTGACAACATGGGCAGCGCCTTTGAGGCTATCACCATTTGAAAGTAGTACATTTTCTTCTTCATTGGCTGATTGCTCCCAGCTCATAGGAATCCCCACCCAGTTGACTACTTTAAAATGGTGGAAGCCCTCAATGGCAATGTTCATGCTAAAACCGGTTTTAGTAATGATGAGTCCTCTATCTATCTCTATGACAACAGCACATATAAAGTCGTAAAAAAAAAGAAAAAAAGTTGTCCAAAATGCCACGTGCATCCACTTATATCAGTGCATTCAGAACAACCTAACCATTAAGCAACTTCTATTTAATCAAATAAGCCTTATGTAGCAAATTAGCAATTTGTAAAACCTCTCGCTTTGCCTCTTCCTCTCTGATGGAACTAATCAACATATCATCAAGCTTGTGTGTTAGATGCTAGGGCAAAAACAATAATGTGTACCCCTTTGGGTCCCCGGGACCAGGATTGAGAAACCCTGATCTAGACAAAGTAACATGTCTCTGGTATAGAGCGTCTATGTCTGTCTCTGTGTTATCTGATATCCCCCTATAGCTGTGTCTCTGTGTATGTGGCGCCGTGTTGGCCTTGCTCTAGGGAGTGGGCTGTGGCCTTCCACAGATGGCCTGGAGGAGAGCCTGGTGTAAGCTGTCCTCCGCGGCTCAGTGCAGCGCCTTTAGCTGCCCACGCCCACACACTGCTTGAGATGCAACACACTGGGGCTAAGGAGTCGCCATGAGCAGAAGGACAGAGGACGCCTTCTCAATGCCTGGCTGAATCAAAATCAGGTCACGAAAAAAGAAACACTGTGTCTAACCAAGATTCCTTAGAAAACGTCTTATCTTTTCCACAAAACAATGTTTGATTAGAGTTGCTCCTAATCTGTATATAAAATACAGCAACTTCATAGATGTTTCTGGAAGAGAAAGAAAAGCGGTAGAAAAAACATTACACAGACGGCTCCATGCAGACTGTCATGATTCAATGGACAAACTGCAATGCGTGTGTTTTGTTGCAATGTTTGTGCGAGAGTCGTTAGATAATCCCTGTGAGTTGCTGTGTTAGTGTGCACGTCTATACATTTTATATGTGTCAATAAAGATCAATGGACAGTGAATGACAGTGATCAATCTGATAAGCGCAGATATTGGCCTGTAGCAGAATGCCCTGCCAGTGACCCAGCCAGACCTGGTGAGTGGAAACCGAAAGAGCGGGTGCCCCTCCACCCTAAACAACTCTTCAATTCCCATGAAAAAGAGAGCGAGAGCTCAATGGATGCAGTGGAGTACAATGGAAGGCAGTATTGATCAAAGCTAGCTACTGGATTGAACTGAATTCAGTGAATAGAAGGGTCTCAGAGTATTGAAGACCAGTATACCTGTGTATTGTGGGGCTTCAAAGGGGAAGAGGAACACATAAACAGAGGCATCAAAAATGTATACATAAAATGCATATGTAAAATGTATACATAAAATGCATATATAAAATGTATACATAAAATGCATATGTAAAATGTATACATAAAATGCATATGTAAAATGTATTCACGCATGAATAAGTTGCTTTAGAAAGAAGTGTCTGCTAAAATGGCATATATTAAACTTCTCCAAAGTAGAGCAGATTGCTGTATATAAGACACTGCATCTCAGTGCAGGAGGCGTCACCACTGTCCCTGCTTCGTATGCAGGCTGCATCACATCCGGCCGTGATTGGAAGTCCCATAGGGCGGCGCTTCAACTGGCCCATCGTCGTCCGGGTTTGGCCGGGGTAGGCCGTCATTGTAAATAAGAACTTGTTCTTAACTGACTTGACTAGTTAAATAAAGGTTCAATAAAAAATAAAACATAATATATATAATGTATATATATATATAAACCAAGCCTTTTCTCTCACACAAGTACCTGTATCCTCCATTTTCTTCCCTTTCATGTCGATCCATGGCGTCTCCAAGAGGACAGACAGTACGGAACGTGACACATGAAGGGATGTCCTGTTCCTAATGTTTCTGTGAAGGTAACTGGTAACAGGAGACCAGCAAGGCGTGTTGTCCCAGGGCAGGCAGCACAGGGCTGTGTCTGTCCTGCTCGCCCAGTAAAGGGGGTGGGATGGTGATGTAAATGTTTGATGGGGTTGCAGATTACTGCTCTGATATGCTGCATCATGCCATCTGTCCCCAGCAGAGCCTTGCGTTCTAAAGAGAGGGAGGAGACGGAGAGAGCGAGAGAAAGAAACTGAAGGACAGTCATCAGTGTTTCCCTTCCTCTACCCATGGGACCGTTATAATAAGAGGTTCTTTACAGGGCAGAATAAGTGATGATCAAAGGATATGTTAAATTGTTTCTCATGGATTTTGTGCAGTATTGATCCTGCACGGTGCAGTGTATAGGTGGGGGTGGGGAGGGGAGAGCTCTCATACATTCACACTGCAAGGTCTCCTCTTTGGTTCTCTCGTTGTTATCCAGGCAGCAGTCACGTTGTGCTGTGAGGCTTGGAGCAGAGAGAGAGAGATTTAAACAGATTGATAATCTATGAGTTATACTTCAATCAATGGGACTAACTATCAATCAGGCATATTGTGAACTCTGCAAACAGAAGTCAATAAACACAACAGTACTCTGGGGCCCTGGGTGGAAATCTCTTTACCAAAGCCCTGCCTCCTTCTGGTCCTGATAAAAAGGTCAACAGTTCTCTTCACAACATAACAACACAGTGAGTCTAATCATGATGTTTCCAGAAATTATATATAGAAAGCTGAAAATAAAACTGAACAATAACACAGAGATCAATGTCCGTCCGTTTGTACTAACTCTATGTTTGTTGATTTATTCATAAGCACGACACACTTTGGAATATTAGTTTGAATCCTACATTAATGCTACTGTACACTTACGTTCATGTATGACCTGGAAGGCTGAAACCCAACCTGGACAAGTCAGATATAGTTTAGCTCATGCAGAGCAAAGCCAGTTTCCCAGACCCAAGTAGGCTACTGTACGCTGAAAGCAGTGAAGAAAAGAATGAGGCCATGCCAAGCCTACGGGAATCCACCTCAGTTATTTTTTGTCCGGTGCTTAAACACATGAAGTTTATGGGGACACCAAGAAACTAACATCTGAAGTAATTAAGTCAGAAGTTGAATGTAATCTCGGAAAGAGAGAGAGAGAGGCAGTCAAAAATATACATATCTTCCCTCCTCAGGCTTTCAAGTTTTTAAGGATGATGATGTCAAGCACTGTTGTTTAGTGTTTAGAGTTTAGTGACAGGGACAGAATTTTTTTCACTCTCCTTGAAATGTGGTTTGTGTGCGTCTGTAAGTTATTGTTCGTATGTGTGATTTAAAACAAATGATAATAATGACATGTGGCACACTGTATCACGTCACCCAGACCAGTTTTTGTCAGAGTGGCTGACACATAGACATTACATTGTCCATGGGCTGACACTGCATCAACTGATAAGGTTCATGTTGAAACTCCATCCTTCACCTGAGGAGAGGTGGAACGGTATACTGTAGGCTACGTCTGCCCCATCAAATACAGCTGAGGACTTTACATTATTGATGAGGCCACACTCTGCATCTCTGCTGGAGCGAAGGATGGCTCAGGTCGGTCTTACTCAGCTCTTCTGCGTCCAAAGCTCCAGGATTTTGGCCGTGTCAGCACTATGTGAGCTGGAAGAGAGAGAGATAGGTGGAGAGCGAGGAGTGAGGAGATAGAGAGGGGTGAGGAGAGAGAGGGATGAGGGGAGAAAGAGGAGTGAGAGGGGTGAGGGGAGAGAGAGGAGTGAGGGGAGAGAGAGGAGTGAGAGGGTAGAGGGGAGAGAGAGGTCGTTCTGGGTGGATTGGTAGTGTAAGTGAGCTGATGGTAAGGTAGCCATTTTCATTATTCACCATCGCAGTGAGCTGTGCCACTCGATATGGCCATTGTCAGATGTCCCCTGTCCAGGCCAAGCTCATCAACTGTGGAGAGCTGCCCAGAGGAAAGTGGCATCTCAATTGTTACACACACACACACACACACACACACACACACACACACACACACACACACACACACACACACACACACACACACACACACACACACACACACACACACACACACACACACACACACACACACACACACACACACACACACACACACACACACACACACACAGCTGGTCCACTGTAATGTATTCCGTACAGTACCCAAAGGACTAATGAAATCACTAAGGTCTCTCTGACATCCACCATTCCTCCCTCAAACGCTGAGATATTCCATTGGCTAGACCTCTTTGGCTTAATTTGTATTTCAACCCTGGGAAAAACCCACCAGGACAAATACACAGAGAACAATGTGAACAAGCCCTGGCCTACTCTGCTGGAACACAGTTCATGACTATTATATTCCATTCCTTTCAAACAAAGTAGGGCAATACAGAATGGAGCAAGAGTCAAAGCTAGAGAGGCAGAATGGAGGTATAGTGGAACGTGCTAGGGTTGGGCGCCTGGCACTTACGTAGTGGTGGTGGTGGTGGTAAACAAACATATATGTTTATACTACATACAACACGTCAAACAGAAATGATGCCTTTGTTGATACTCCTGCCTTGCAGCTCACGAGGACAGAGAAGTGCTGAGAACACAAGGCCAGGCACCCAGTAGCGTGCCCAGTAGTGTGCCCTGACCCTGTATATAGCTTACGTTCTTCTTATTTCTATTTCTCTTGTGTTTTTGTTCTACTTTACTTTATAGTACAACTGATATTGATTACTGCATTGTCGGGAAAGGCATTTCACTGTACTTGTGCACGTGACAATATCACCTTGAAACTTGAGATAGCTTGTTTGGTGTATTGAATATTTAATGTGGCACAATACAATGGTATTACACAATATAATGTGGCTTTGTTGTAGTCGTCTATTCACAGCTCTCTAGAAGAAATCGGTAGGGGTGATTAATTTTTTAATGGATTTAATGTTTTATTCATAGCCTCGCCGGAACTGTTGCAATATATACACGTAAAAATGAGATACAAAACATGTCTGGATATGCGATTGGTTACGGTGGACAAACACCGGTGGACAAACACCGTAACCAACCAGAAATACAGTAGGACACATAGTTTAAAGGCTATTATCATCCGCCACCCTGCTTTCTCTCATAAATATGGATGTTATTTCCCTGCTTTGAATGTTAGCATTTATTTCCCTGCTTTGAATGTTAGCATTGAGGGTGCATGGGAAGGAAGATGAGTTGGGGGAGAAGAGGTGTTGTCTCTCTCTGTAAATGAAGCCACTAAGATCGGTTATTCTATTCTTCTGTAATCCATTTACCCACGCTTTAACATCTCCACCCCACTGTGAGAGAGAAATATGTGTTTCAAATGCTCCTTTCCTCCACCTCTTCCCACTGTTGTCAAGATTAGTGAATTAATATGATGAATGGATGAATGAATATCCCTGGGATCATGTTTGCTGAATTGGAGAGACAATTGTAAAACTAAAGAAATGTGTATAGGACAGAGAGCTGTGGAGGTGTCTACATTAACTGACACTATGTAATTATTACTGTGCAAGCATTAGGCTGCTATCTGTTTCTGGGTCTTTCAACTGGAAAAACTATGGACCATAAATAAACATTTATTCAGTGTAAAAAAGCTGATTTTCAGAACAGCAGCAGCCAGTGAAACAGAATGGTTACGTTTTACTCCTCTGCAGAAATCCTGAAATGCTGGCAGAAGTGGATGAGGCCCTTTTAAAGAGACATGACATACTGTATGTAATGCCATGTCAGAATGATTGGATTTTTATGACTGTTAAATGATTGCTGATGTTGCATTATAACTGTGTAATGTAATCTGTTGCAAACAAATGCCTCATTGTATTTCAATTCAGCCGTCTTGTCAAACACTGCAGTGGCAACACAGGCAGATAATCACACACACATTTGAATTAAATTCAGTCAGAGCTGTTATCAGCAGGTTAAAGGGACATGGCTTGTCTCACTGAGTGAAGTGTGAGGTTAAAGAGAAATGAGAGACTCTCATACTCTAGTATCCATGGCTACCACCCGCATGCAGTTACACACGCTCTAGAACCCCCAGTAATACCCCACACCACACACACACACACCACACACACACACACACACACACACACACACACACACACACACACACACACACACACACACACACACACACACACCACACACACACACACACGAGACACACACAATCCTGAAATAAAATTACAGGTTTAATTGAATGAGCACATTTGTAGACTTCACGTTTCATGAAAAGGCAATGAGAGATTGTCAGTTAGTCGTGACCCGAGCAGCCTAGTGAAAATGATCAGGCAGGAAGAGCTTGATTAGCGGGTGAGAGAATAGAAGGCTAGGCAGCAGCTTGGTTTAATGAGATCTCTGTTTGTGGCCACAGCTGTTCAGAGCAGAGGCTCTCTCTCTCTATGCTCCCTGACCCATCATTTCACATCCGCACTGGTAATGAGATTGATCCTGCTGGCCCAAAATTTTTGAGAAGAGAGCAAGCAGGTGCCACCACCAAAACCACCGACCGCAGACCTTTCCACCGCTGTCACAATCTGCCCTATCACATGGGGTCAATTTCATGCCTTAAGTATTGACTTTGAAATTAAATAATTTGTAATTTTCGAGGAATAGTGAAATAATGGATGTTGAGATCAAAAACCCAAAAATCAAAAGCTAAAAAAAGTTTCATTTTTGCGTCTGTAACTTTTGGTTTTGTACACCAGCTTTAAAAATGATTTGCTTGCAAGTTTTTTAAATGTATCTTTTGATATTCTATTTGTTTACAATTCTACAAATTTTTGCTTTTTAATTTTTTTGTTTTTAATCTCAACATCCATAATTTCATTTTTCAGCTAAAATATTATTTTTACATTTTCAACTGTTAATAACGATTTATTTTATTTTGAATTCAATACCTAAAGCATGAAAGTGACCCCATACTATCACCAGCAACTTGCCTTTCAAAACCACTGAGAGATTTTCAGGAAGTTGCAAAAGATATTTCCACCACACAAGCTCCCATGCATATCACCTGCAGTAATAGGGCTGCATCCAAGGCACACCACATTATCCTGAGTGTTTGATGGTGAATATGTCTATGAACACTGGAAGGAGCAAGCTCTCTTTTCCATGTTGAACATTGAGCTGTACTGGGGTGTTCATGCTATAGCTAATATAAAACCTCTAGCCAAAAACAAACGATACCAGTTAAAGATGACAAGCTATATGAATGTAAGAATAAGGTAGGACTATGTCTATATTACAACTACAGCCTGTTCAATGCTATATTTCTGCTCAGAATCCATATCGTTCACCTTTTAAACCTTTTGTAGGAGGCTTGACCTCTTAACTTACAAACGATAGGGAGGGAATGCAATTTCAGCTGTTTCTCTCTGATCTGAGCTCTCATGATTCGACCTTACTAGGCGGAGACTTGGCGTGAAGAGGATATACGCATATCACGTTAATTGACCTTAAAGGGCGGGTACATCTTTAAGGTGGGTGAGGCTACTGGTTTGTATGACCAATTATAAGCCACTATCTCACGAGGTGTGGGTAGTGTCACGAATTGAGGAGAGGCTCCCAGCCATCCGTGGGAAGGTTTTAGAAGGGGGCAGAGCTCTACCCGGAAGTGTCTCGCGGCTGAGCACTCTGTCATTTGGCCACGGTCGGTTCTGAGGAGAGGGACAGCAACGGCAAAGAAACGCAGGAACAAGTCAGTTGTATAGAGAGAAGAAAAAAAATACAGGAATCCTTTAAACAATGAAACCGACCGAATAAGCCACTACAGTCAACTAGTATTGAATTCGTTTTAAACATTTAATTCAATGACATTATTTTTATTTTTATACAAGCAAGGTTAGCGGCTCGCGAGAGAGAGCTGTGTCATTGAGCAGGCAGGACACGTCAGGAGAGGAGAGAAAAGCTGGTTAGCCATAACTAGCTACTATATGAACGAAAGCCATAAAAGTACCATATCGCTTGTCATAAACTTGATTTTCACAATTTTATCAGACGCATCGAGATTGCCGGTTGACTACAGGACGGATCGAGTCGTCGCCTGGATCAAGGGTAACGTTAGCGACCAAAAGGTGAAAAAGGAATTTTATTGTCGATGTGTGTGCAACGTCGCTTTAGCCAGATTATTCATACACTACTATAGCTAGCTAGCATCTGTGACTATCGACTTTGTCATATCTGTTTAAGATTTTGCCTGAAACAATCAAACTGTTGGGGGAAGTGGCTATAACAGATTAAGAGTAAATAAGCCATCATCATTTTCTGAAATTAAAGGGTCGATTCCAAGTAACYGGATAGGCTTTGACAGCTGTCAGGCAAGCAAGGTCGCTTGTCTGTCATGATTTCGTTCAAATTTAGCTAGGTAATGTTAGCTGGCTAGCGTCATTTTCCAAATACTGTTGCATATGACTATTGCAACTGGCAAGCTAACTTTAGTATGTTATCGACAAAATGCTAGCTAGTTAATTGGCCTTAGAAATGTCACCACTGCAATCTCCTGTCGACTATCCGACATACACTACATTGCCAAAGTAGTCGATTCGACTATTTCAGCTACACCCCTTGCTGACAGGTACATAAAATCGAGCACCCATCCATGCAATCTCCATAGACAAACATTGGCAGTTTTGTGGCCAGTACTGAAGAGCTCAGTGACTTTAAACGTTGCATCCTCATAGGATGACACCTCGCCTGCTAGAGCGGCATCGCTCAACTGAAGTTGAAACGTCTAGGAGCAACAACGGCTGCGAAGTGGTAGGCCACACAAGCTCACATAACAGGACCGCCAAGTGCTGAAGCACGTAAAAGTAATCTGTCCTCGGTTGCAACACTCGCTACCGAGTTCCAAACTGCCTCTGGAAGCAACGTCAGCACAATAACTGTTCGTTGGGAGCTTCTTCATGAAATGGGTTTCCATGGCTGAGCAGCCGCACACAAGCCTAAGATCACCATGCGCGCAATGCCAAGCGTCGGCTGGAGTGGTGTAAAGCTTTCTGCCATTGGACCCTGAAGCAGTGGAAACACGTTCTCTGGAGTGATGAATCACGCTTCACCATCTGGAGGTCCGACGGACGAATCTGGGTTTGGCGGATGCCAGGAGAACGCTACCTGCCCTAATGCATAGTGCCAGCTGTAAAGTTTGGTGGAGGAGAAATAATGCTCTGGGGCTGTTTTTCATGGTTCAGCCTAGGCCCCTTAGTTCCAGTGAAGAGAAATCTTAACTCTACAGTATACGATGACATTCTAGACGATTCTGTCCTTCCAACTTTCTGGCAACAGTTTGGGGAAGGCCCTTTCCTGTTTCAGCATGACAATGCCTCCGTGCACAAAGCGAGGTCCATACAGAAATGGTTTGTCAAGAATCTTGACTCAAGATCGATGTGGAAGAACTAATCGCCCAACATCAGTGCCTGACCTCACTAATGCTCTTGTGGCTGAATGGAAGTAAGTCCCCGCAGAAATGTTCCAACATCTATTGGAAAGCCTTCCCAGAAGAGTGGAGACTGTTATAGCAGCAAAGGGGCGACCAGCTCCATATTAATGCCCAAGATTTTGTAATGAGATATTCGACGAGCATGTAGTGTAGCTTACCAGAAAACGTTAGCTAACTAGGTAGTTAGACTAGTGTAGCATACTCTGTGGCAATGTAAAGATGGTGCTAGCTAACCAACTAGCTAGCATGCAATAAACCATTTAGCTACAACGTACAAGGTGGAACTGATGTGGCATCTGTCACGTTAGCAAGGTTATTATATCGGCAGCTATTCTCGACAGATAGCTTTAACTCATTCCATGAATTTGTGTCCATTAATACCTTAACCATAAGGTGAGAGGAGTTCCTAATGTATCAGTGACCTTAATTCATTAATTAGCTAAGTACAAGGGAGGAGTGTGAACCCGAGGCACTCAGCCCTCTGTGGAATAAAAAATAAATAAATGTTTGCTTTATTTATTTAACCTTTTATTTAACTGAATTAGTTTGCCACATGTGGACTAGCAAGATGGTTACTGGCAGAAAAGGGTCTGACGTAGCTAGCTTTCAAAGTCCATTACACTGGTGACTGCCTGATTCTCAATTACAACCATTGAAATAATAACTGGTGTGTTTTGTGTTTGCCCCTCTCTTTAGGACGTAAAGATCACGGGATAGCACATATTGTGTGGGGGAAAGCAAATGGGGGATTACGGGTTTGGAGTCTTAGTGCAAAACAACACTGGCAACAAGTCTGCATTCCCAGTTAGAATTCACCCACATCTGCAACCTCCACATCATCATCAGAATGTGTCTCCAAGCCCTGCTGCTTTCATAAACAATACCACATCTGGTAATGGCAGTAGCAGTGGGTCGCCTTGGCTGTTTTCAGCCACAGCTGCCCACAGCAGCATGCAAGATGAAATTCTTGGGTCTGAAAAGCCCAAAGCCCAGCAACAGGAAATGCAAGAAACGCAAGAAAAGCAGCAACTGTCCCCTGGCCACCAGGAGTCTGTAATCATATCTGAGTTAGAGAAGGCGAGGTCCGAGGAGAACAAGGTGGAGGGCAGCCCCTCAGAGGGTAGCAATGGAAAGGAGAAGCTGCGCCTCGAGTCCCCAGTACTGACAGGCTTCGACTACCAAGAGACATCGGGTCTTGGGGCTCCGGTCCAGTCCAGTACCTCCTCGTCCCTGACCGGCTTCAACAACTGGTCAGCGGCTATTTCCCAGACACCCTCCACCATCATCAACGAGGATGTCAGCTTCTTCAACCCAGCTGCCTCTGCTAACAATGGGGCCCTCCTGTTCCAGAATTTCTCCCACCACACCAGCCCAGGCTTTGGGGGAAACTTCTCCCCCCAGATTGGACCCATCTCCCAGCACCATCCCCCACATCCACACTTTCAGCACCCACATAACCAACACCAACAACACCGCAGGTCCCCAGCCAGCCCCCACCCTCCTCCCTTCCCCCATAGGAATGCTGCGTTCAGCCAGTTGCCCCATTTGTCCAATAATCTGAATAAACCCCCGTCACCTTGGGGTAGCTACCAAAGCCCTGCTCCCTCTCCCTCCTCTACCTCCTGGAGTCCCGGCGGGGGCTATGGTGGCTGGGGAGGCTCCCAGGGGCGTGAGTACCGTCGGGGCCTCAACGGAGGCATGACCCCCCTGAACTCAATCTCCCCACTGAAGAAAACCTTCCCCAACAACCACGTGCCGTCGCAGAAGTACTCCCGCACCAGCCCTGGGTTCAACCCCAAATCCTGGATGGACGAGAGTGTGAGCAGGAGTGACAACATCTTCCCCTTCCAGGTCAGTCAATAATTCCCACTGGTTTTATACAGTGTCTTCTAACTGTGTAATGATATTAGAGCCATTCAGAGAGACGAAATAGAATTGTGTGTACCTAAAGACTTTACTCTGCGTTACGTGATGAATTTGTCGCGCTATTAGATGTTGGTCCTAATGCTTTAATTGCCAGAGGCCTCTTAGGACTAGCGTTGCTGTACCACTGCAGTGATGTGTGCCACGTATATGACATACAGAAGCTATGACAGCCTAGAAAATATCAGATCATTTTCTTCATCCAGTGAACACACTGTAGCGAAATGGATGGAACATCAATTACCTATCTTTCTGTGAAAGTGATTTTTAGGATTACAGGGCTATTAATAACCTGAGACTACCGGTCTACACATCCTTTATAATGCCACCTCATTTATAATGCAATTTGAAATTTGATTAATAGCACACAATGAAGATGACTTGGATAACGGTATTATGCGTTGTAAAACTCTGATAGGATTGATGAAAAGGGCATGGAGATTATTTTATTGATCAAGCACAGGGGTGACTGCGTCTGGAGGGGGGGGGGGGTAGAGGTGGGTGCAGGGGTTGGGCTAGTATACGTGCTGGAAGGCTTGATTTGAAGGCTCTGTGGATACCCCCCCCCCCCCCAGAAGTGCTGACGCCATGATGCCATATCGACCATGTTAGATATAGCCTGACTGCTATGTTACTGTAGCACACGACAGTGCTGTGCTCTTGTTGGTTCAGCTAGCCTGTGTTGCTCAGGCTAGCTGGTTTGTGGCACTCTGACCTCTAAATGCATTGGGGGTGGAGGGTATGATTGAAGGTTAGCTTCCTGATGCAGGCTGTAATAACTGAAACACATTGTTTTTTAAATAATTAAGAAACATTTTCTAGTCTACTTCAACGGGGGATGCTGAATATTCTCGCATAATGGATAAAGTTGGCCTGACAGGCAGCTCGAGATGTAGAAGAGTGTTCCATAGAGACTGTCGGAATGAAATTGTGCTCTTTAAATCCATTGGAAATGAATCCTCTGCAACGGTCTCTATATCGAAGGTTTGAGTAGTGAAAGGCAACTACAGTGTGACTGAACTGAGGTATCTGCCGTGGATCAAAATCCAATTGTAGGTTAGGCGTAGCTGTTCGGAACTGCTGTGGAATTATTACACAGATATTACATTGTTATTTTATAATCCTGCTTAGTCACGCTAGGATAAATCACATGGGTATTCTATTTTTGTTCTATAAAAAAAATCTGTTCTAAGTAACCTAATGATTACTTTTATTATATAGGCTGATTTACATTACTACAGTACCAGTCAAAGGTTTGGACACAACTACTCATTCCAGGGTTTTTTCCTTTGTTTTTTACTATTTTCTACATTGTAGAATAATAGTGAAGACATCACTACTATGAAATAACACATGGAATCATGTAGTAACCAAAAAAGTGTTAAACAAATCAAAATATATTTCATATTTGTGATTCTTCAAAGTAGCCACCCTTTGCCTTGATGACAACTTTGCACACTCTTGGCATTCTCTCAACCAGCTTCATGAGGTAGTCACCTGGAATGCATTTCAATTAACAGGTGTGCCTTGTTAATTTGTAGAATTTGTCTCCAACGCATTAAGGAAATAATCAGTTGTGTTGTGCAAGGTAGGGGTGGTATAAAGACCAAGTCCATTTTATGGCAAGGACCGCACAAATAAGGAAAGAGAAATGACAGTCCATCATTACTTTAAGACATGAAGGTCAGTCAATATAGAACATTTCAAGAACTTTGAAAGTTTCTTCAAGTGCAGTCACAAAAACCATCAAGCGTTATGATGAAACTGGCTCTCATGAGGACCGCCACAGGACAGGAAGACCCAGAGTTCATTAGTTAACTGCACCTCAGATTGCAGCCCAAATAAATGTTTCACGAAGTTCAAGTAACAGACACATCTCAACATCAACTGTTCAGAAGAGACTGCGTGAATCAGGCCTTCATGGTCGGATTGCTACAAAGAAACCACTACTAAAGGACACCAATAAGAAAAAGAGACTTGCTTGGGTCAAGAAACACGAGCAATGGATATTAGACCGGTGGAAATCTGATGGTGTGGGGGTGCTTTGCTGGTGACACTCAGTGATTTGTTTAGAATTCAAGGCACACTTAACCAGCTTGACTACCACAGCATCCCATCTGGTTTGCGCTTAGTGGGACTATTATTTGTTTTTCAACAGGACAATGACCCAAAACACACCTCCAGGCTGTGTAACACGGAACCCAAACCGGCTGCGCGCGTGCGCCATCGTGCATAAATGTATTTTGTCCCCCCACACCAAACTTTTATTATATAGGCTGATTACTTTTATTATAAACACATCTCTCCTCACGACACACAGGTTAAAATATCAAAACAAACTCTGAACCAATTACGTTAATTTGTGGACAGGTCGAAAAGCATTAAACAAGTATGGCAATTTAGCTAGGTAGCTTGCACATGCTAGCTAATTTGTCCTATTTAGCTAGCTTGCTGTTGCTAGCTAATTTGTCCTGGGATATAAATATTGAGTTGTTATTTTACCTGAAATGCAGAAGGTCCTCTACTTCGACAATTAATCCACACATAAAATGGTCAACCGAATCATTTCTAGTCATCTCTCCTCCTTCCAGACTTTTTCATCTTTGAACTTATATGTTGATTGGCATCTAAACTTTCATAGTATTACAACGACGACCGGCAAAACAGTTCGTCTTTCAATCACCCACGTGGGTATAACCAATGAGGAGATGGCACGTGGGTACCTGCTTCTATAAACCAATGAGGAGATGGGAGAGGCAGGACTTGCACCGTGATCTGCGTCAGAAATAGGAATGCCTTTTATTTTAGCCCTTGGCAACGCAGACGCTTGTTGGCGCGAGCAGTGTGGATGCAATAATTGAATAACATGGATTTCTAAATTTATTTTGCAACGCTCGCGCATGCGACGTGTCTGGTCATCATGTAAGGGCTATTAGACCAAGAAGAGTGATGGAGTGCTGCATCAGATGACCTGGCCTCCACAATCACCCGACCACAACACAATTGAGATGGTTTGGGATGAGTTGGACAGCAGAGTGAAGGAAAAGCAGCCAACAAGTGCTCCGCATATGTGGGAACTCCTTCAAGACTGTTGGAAAAGCATTCCTCATGAAGCTGGTTGAGAGAATGCCAAGAGTGCAAAGCTGTCATCAAAGGAAAGGGTGGCAACTTTGAAGAATCTCAAATATAAAATATATTTTTATTTGTTTAACACTTTTTGGTTACTACATGACTTCATATGTGTTATTTGATAGTTTTGATAGAAAATTGTAAAAATACAGAAAAATCCTTGAACGAGTAGGTGTGTCCAATCTTTTGACTGTTACTGTACATAATAAATAGGTTCCCTGTCTCTGTCCCTGAACAAGCAATGTTTTCAGCTTAACTTGGACAGTGATAGTGAACACCAGCCCATTGATTGCGTGACTTTCTCTTGTGACTGCCAGGCATGTCCAAATGGTTCTACATAGTTTCCATCTCATCACGGAGAGAACAGGTGGGCTGGTTGGTGGTGTCCCTTTTGGAGTAATTCTTCTCCATATCCATTCCTAACCGTATTACTGTTTTTAAGGGTATAATGCTTTTAGGCCAGGGGTCGGCAACAGGAGACACCCCCACCCCCCCCAAAAAATGTTTTAGGATTTTGTTTTTTGGTGAAACAAGACTTCAACATTTAACAGGAATTCAGCAAAAAATAAATTGACTGTAGGAAATCTGTTCCCAAGGATTCCCATGAATACATTTTTATTTATTTAATCAAGGTATAAAAAAATGGCCCCCCGACCATCTGGTTTGACAAAATGTCCCGCAGCTGAATCTAGGTGCCTACCCCTGCTGTAGGCTATTTTGCCTCTCGTTATTTAGCATAGCCMACATCCATCAAGCTTGCACAACATTTACATTGCTCAAGTAACATTGTGTAGAAATACCTTACTGTCTACAATACTTCGGCTTCATACTGTAGCAGCACCTTTTCATAGAAATCTGGGTTATGTAAATCAACAGTGGATTCCTGTTTAACTTATTTAAATGAGCTTTCACTGACTGTTTAGGTGTCCGCCTTCGGGAGTTAACACATTTAAAGTGATGTGATACTGAGCTCTTAGTTTAATGGTGCTGGAAGTTTCCATAGGCTTGCTGTGTCTCAGCCAAGAATATCTCATGTTCGGTGGGAAAGTAGAGGCTGTCTGATGGGGGGGACTAGAGCACTCGCTCCATGCAAGCCGACACAGGTGTGATGTTGATGATTAACCTGTGTCTCAGGGAGAAAAGGAGAAGGGAGATGCTGCTCCCACTTGGGAGAACAAAAAACGGTTTATGAGACAATGGCGCTAAAAACAAAAGTGTTGCGTAGAACACGGACGGAATTTTGGAATCCAGGCATTAAAATGGAATTCAACAATATTCAGAAATGTATTGAACTTAGTAGGAAATCCACAAAATGTATTGAATTTATTAGAAAATTCATTAATTTGCCCAAGTTAATCATAAGACTTGAACAAAATGCATCAGCGATTCTTATTTTCCTGCAACTTTCTGAAACTAAACAGGAATGTTCTTCTCTGTGTGTGTGTGTATGCGCGCGCGGGATATCTACACTTTGTGTGGCCATTAGCGATGATGCTAATGATAACGTTTCCCAAAAAGGTTCTCAATTAAATGCTAACTACAAAGTTTTTTTTAGGCATACCAGACAGAATATCATGATTGTTTGCATCAATCCAGTGGGCATTTGTTTTGCGAACTCTGCAATTACATGAGCGCTACAGAAACTTGGCTAACCAAACAACGGCATTAAAGGGTAACTACACCCCAAAAATCTTAATTTCTTCTATTTTTCCCAGACTTCAAGTGGTCTGATGCGGTTTAAGCATTTTTGTGGACTTATAACATCCAATGTTATTTTTTTTGTTTTTTTTCAGAGCGATAAATAAATAAATAAATAAATGGGAAAAACAAAACGGAGATAACAAACAGGCAAAAAGAAGACAGATTTTCTCGGGTCATAAAGAAGGACCCTTTATTTAGATGTGATGTTCATCCTGTGATGTTCATCCGGTGATGGCCTTGGGCTGTGCTGCTGCTGATCACAGAGCAGGACTGGGAGACCTAAAAAAAAAAAATATTTAGCCTTTTTTTTTAACTAGGCAAGTTTGGTTAAGAACAAATTCTTATTTACAATGATGGCCTACCGGGGTTAACTGCCTTGTTCAGGGGCAAAACGACAGATTTTTACCATGTCAGCTTGGGGATTCGATCCAGCAACCTTTCGGTTATTGGCCCAACGCTCTAACCACTAGGCTACCTGCCACCCCAACGCTCTAACCACTAGGCTACCTACCTCCCCTACGCTCTAACCACTAGGCTACCTGCCACCCTTACGCTACTACAACCACTAGGCTACCTGCCACCCCTACGCTCTAACCACTAGGCTACCTGCCACCCCTACGCTCTAACCACTAGGCTACCTGCCACCCCTACGCTCTAACCACTAGGCTACCTGCCACCCCACGCTCTAACCACGAGCTACTGCCACCCCTACGCTCTAACCACTAGGCTACCTGCCACCCCTACGCTCTAACCACTAGGCTACCTGCCACCCCTACGCTCTTAACCACATAGGCTACCTGCCACCCCACGCTCTAACCACTAGGCTACCTACCTCCCCTACGCTCTAAACCACTAGCGCTACCTGCCCACCCCTACGCTCTAACCACTAGGCTACCTGACCCCTACGCTCTAACCACTAGGCTTAGCTCTGCCACCCCTACGCTCTAACCACTAGGCTACCTGCCACCCCTACGCTCTAACCACTAGGCTACCTGCCACCCCTACGATCTAACCACTAGGCTACGCTGCCACCCTACGATCTAACCACTAGGCTACCTGCCCACCCCTACGATCTAACCACTAGGCTACCTGCCACCCCTACGCTCTAACCACTAGGCTACCTACCTCCCCTACGCTCTAACCACTAGGCTACCTGCTGCCCCAAATGAACAAGGAGGCTGTTTGTTTTTCAGGCTAGGTCTCCTCTCTGTTTGTTTCTGTATTAGAGCAGCTTTTGTCACTGGTTGCAGGTGCCGTTGGCAAACAGTCATATGTTTCCTACAGTAGGTCCAGTGTCATCTCTCAGGGATTAGTGACTATGCCTCCCAGAGAGGGATGTTATCATAATATAAAACATGGCCAGGCCCCTGGTCCCGACTATAGGCTTACTGCCTTTGGGTACGGTATTAGAGCTGTGTTCTTAGGCCAAGCTCTCTGCACTGAGGCAGGGCCGGTCTTTCACTTTCTAAACCCCGGGCATCCTCTTAGCTCTGTGTAAGCTGCTCTACAGACTTCCYTGACTGGGAGGGACAGGGCCTACTGCTCGGTAACATGCCTGTGGATCTGGGGTTGGGCAGGCACCCAAAGGGCCACATTTAGCAATCTAATGTATGTGGGAAATTGTTAGAAGTAGCTTACGGCTGTGATTTTTCTGGTTAACCTTTTTTAGACGAAGGACATATGTTTGCTTGCATTTATAACTGCTTCAAATCACAGTTGTTCATTAGGGCTGGGTGATATATCAAATTAATTCAAATGTATGTTTTAGCACAGTATTACCGAAACGGTTTCAATTCACTGTTTGTATTTACATTTTACATTTACATTTAAGTCATTTAGCAGACGCTCTTATCCAGAGCGACTTACAAATTGGGTATTTGAGGTTTGTTCCAACAGAATCAGTCATATGGACACACAGACATTGAGACATTATTTTACTGTAATAGAGGAGTAGTTAACCTTTCTAATGAAAACCTTTTTATGTATCAACTCCTCAAATTTCACACAGAGCAGGCACTACTAAAATGGGGAGTATCAATTAAAATTGATTCTGGAAAATAAATTCTCAGTTTTTCACTAGCAGCATTTTAGCCAAAAACTGTTATACTAGCTGTCTAGTCTGTGTTTTAGAAATGTGCAATTAGCATCAAAGATGGGTGCGTTCGTAAATTCACTCTGGCCATCTACTCCAATTTCAGAGGACTCTCATTTGTGTGCTAGAGTGCAGAATAACTGATGAATTTACAAACGCTCAACACCTGTTGTATATGGCTGGTGTTGGTAAGCGTCGGCAAAATTTAAATTGTTGCCAGCAGCCCAGTTAGTCACCAACGCTCTGGATAACATGAAAACAGCCTAACCACCTCTGCTAGGGCAAGTAAAATGGTCAGAGGGAAATGTTCTAATTTGTGTCGAAGTAGCTAGAAAGCTAGCAAACCTTAGCCAATTAGCTTGGGACTGCCGTTGTGAGGTCAGAACGCTCGGATCAACCCTACTCCCAGGTCACAGCGTCCAGTGTGCGCTCAGAACGCTCCGAGAGCGAAGTGCTCTGAATTTACGAATGGACAATCTGACAACGCTCTGAATTGGCAAACGCCCAGAGCGCACTCTGGGACTTGAATTTACGAACACACTCTAAATAAGGAATTGCYAACTCGTTCTCATTCGGAGCAATGGAAATAGTCTGGGTAGCCATTTGATTAGGTGTTCAGGAGTCTTATGGCTTGGGGGTAGAAGCTGTTTAGAAGCCTCTTGGACCTAGACTTGGCGCTCCGGTACCGCTTGCCGTGTGGTAGCAGAGAGAACAGTCTATGACTAGGGTGGTTGCAGTCTTTGACAATTTTTAGGGCCTTCCTCTGACACTGCCTGGTATAGTGGTCCTGGATGGCAGGAAGCTTGGCCCCAGTGATGTACTGGGCCGTATGTTCTACCCTCTGCAGTGCCTTGCGGTCGGAGGCCAAGCAGTTGCCATACCAGGCAGTGATACAACCAGTCAGGATGCTCTCGATGGTGCGGTTTGGGGCATGTAAAACGTCTGCCTTCTGCTCCGGTGCCATTTTTCATTTTAAGGGATGCTTTGGGATTTTGGTAATAAGGCCCTTTATCTATTTCTCAAGAGTCTGATGAACTAGTGGAAACCACTTATCTCTGTGTCCAGTATGGAGGAAGTTGGAGGTAGTTTTGCGAGCCAATGCTAACTAGCATAAGCACAATGACTGAAGTCTATGGGTATCTGRTAGCATGCTTTTTGCTTGCGAAACTACATCTAACTTCCTTCATAGTGGACGCAGAGTCAAAAATGGTATCCACTAGTTCATCTGACTCTGGGGAAGTAGATAAAGGGCATTATTGCCAAAATCCCGGAGTATCCCTTTAAAACCATGAAAGTATCCCTTTAAAACCATGAAAGTATCCCTTTAAAACCATGAAAGTATCCTATGACGTCTGTTAGTTCATGATACGGCAGGATGTCTTATCAAAACAGAACATTTCGACCCCAAAGGTCTCGTGTTCACATCACTGTGTGTATCAGTTGACGGCGTACTAATGGGAAGATGTTTTGGGATGTGTAGACTGACTGTTTGACAGACTAATGTGCTGAGGTTAGTGAATGAATGAGGCTTGTTACTATAACCATAGAACAAAAGACTACATCAGACAGGGCTCTACGCTGACCTTTTTTACAAGGAGCACATGTGCTCCTAAGTTGAGAGATTGAGGCACACAGAAAGAAGGAGCACAATGAAAAATATTTGAGATATTAAAGCTAGAATCCTTCAATTTTCTAGACGCACTGGTGCTCTTAAATATAAATTCTGGGTTGCACAGCAAAAGATTTGGGTGCATATGCAAGTAAAATGGTCGCACTGTAGAGCCCTGTCAGATGTAGTCTTTTGTTCTATGGTTATAGTAACAAGCCTCATTCATTCATTCTCATTTAGCCCCCCATTTACAGCCAGCACACTTTCCCAGCTATTAAAATTTAGAGGGCATTAGCCAATTAGTCACGATCCTGATGGCGGTAAATGCCCCTTGAATAATGAAAGAATTGACCATCAGTGACAAGTGCACGACCGTGTTCTTATGTTCTCTAACCTTCTATCCTTGAAGGGAGTTATGAAACAGGACGCGTACTGTGTGTTTTAACGAGCGGGAGATGGGGGGGGGAGAAACGTGTCAGAAGTGTCACAGGCATTTTAACTCCCAGTCTCTGATTAGGATCTGTTGCTGTTTTTAATTACTTTATCACCAAAGTAGATCTGGCTCCCCTGGGGAACCAGTCTGCACCCCCCTGCTACCCCTCCCTCACTAACCATGCTCTGGGACTGGCTTCATGGGCTTGTGGGTGTTTTAATGTGGAAGGCTTTGTAATGCCATGACCAGCAACACAAAAATCAAGCTGGGCCCCCTTCCCAAGCTCCCTCCCCCCTTCCCTTTCCATTATTTTAGCCGTGATATTGTAGATTAATGTTGTGGCAGAAWCGTTTCATCAAGGCCTGTTTTAGCTGTGTTCTTCACGTTGGATACTTTGGCCTTAGCTTCTAGCTATACTCCCAAACACAGGCTCTCTGCCTGGAGCGAGTTGAAATACAAAATACTCCGGTTTGGTCTTCTTTTGTCTCTTTATCAGGGAATTATTTCATTACATTCCTATGTGCCACTCGCCTATTATTTAGCCTAAGCTTGAATTTAAAAAATTGTTCCTTTAAAGATTATTGTTGAGCTTGGTAAGGAAAAGTCTTATTTGACCCGCCCACCTATGTGTGTGTACTTTGGAGGTGAACCAAACTTCTCATGTGAGGCTGTGAGAAGGAAAGAGTTGAACTGAGGGACAGGCAGGCTCAACTGGCTATTGCCTTGCTCTTAAGGGCTATGTGTCTGTGTGCCTACGTACGTAGCCTAGTCCTGTAGAACCCATCTGCCACCATGACGATGCACAAGTATGGCTGCTGTTGCTATGCATCTGAATGGATTGGCAACCGCAGCGATTAAAGGGATATTGCGAGATTATGGCAATTGTGCTGTTCTACTTACCCAGAGTCAAATTTACTCATGGATACCATTTTTATGTCTCTACGTGCAGTTTGAAGGAAGTTAGAGGTAGTTCCGTGAGCCAATGCTAACTAGCATTAGCGCAATGACTGGAAGTCTACAGGTACAGTAGCATACGCTAGAATCTGACTCTGGCTAAGTAGAACAACAGCACAATTGTCATAATCTCGCAGTATCCCTTTAATCACTACGGTTGCCAATCCTTTCAGATGAATAACTACTGCAACAGCAGCCATACTTGTGCGTCGTCATGATGCCGAATGGCATCTCATTACCTAGGACCCTTCCTGTTTCGCATCTTAGGATAGGGATAGGGTTCTTTTTTTTGTTGAGTATTTATTTTGTAATGAATTAAGAGTGTTTTTGTGTTAATCTCCTATTTGACTTCAAGTAGTTCATCTCTCAGTGGATTGTAGAAAATACATTCTAGGTTACTGCAGCCCCAGCCTGCTGGTGATTTGTGTGGTTGTCACTCCTAAGGTCATGGTTGTTAATTTCGTTAGTTTACTGCTCCATGGCCACCATTTTAACGCTTGTTTCCATTCCCATTGCTTAGCATTAGGGCTGGTTGACATGGCCACAATATCGTATCACAGTATTTTTCACATTTTTGACTGTTTTATGTTTTTGAATAGTACAAGTTAAATGCTTTATGAGTAGTGCGTGACCCTACATATATTCTAAGTGATTTCAATGGGTCTCTCTCCATTCTGATTGTTTTATACTGGTTAATTAACCTTCAACCCAAAATAATTGTCTGCATTTTCATCAATCTCATTTGTGATCATTTCCTCACTGCCACGTAGAGCTGCATGATATGGGCAAAAAATCAAGGCCTTATTTTTAACCAAATGTTGCAATTGCGATTTGACTTGAGATTTATTCTGATTCTATAGTTAGATGATAATAGTGGGTACTTTGTTTTGATATGACAACGAATGAACATGCCAGGGAGAAGTTATTGCGGCAGGGTAGGAACCAAAGTGTTGGTGAGTGTTTCGTAGGGGACCTTATAATCTTTGGCTACATTAAATATGTAGCTAACATATGCTTTGCCTATTCCTCTTAGGCCTATACCATCACTGGTATCAGGCTGTGTAGTTAGCTGCGTTTTCTWTGACTCGGTACGTTTATGAGCTAGCTAGGTAGCCAGCTAACTAGCAATTAGCATTATTGGCTAACATGACTTAGCCACAACTTGCTAAGAAAATACAAATTACATGTTTGCAAATGTAAGAAACACAAGCTAATAGTGTAGTTATAGAACACTTGTGGATTATATTAAGAAGCAAAGTTAAAACAGCATGATAGTCATCAGTGTTGTTGTATGTGCTGCATTGACCATGCAGACTGAACGCAAGTGTCTTGTGCTCGAGCATCAACAACATACGCTCTGTGAGTAAACAGGGGCCGGGGCTAGGTCTGGAGAGAGATGACTCAAGTAGCAGAGTAAACTATAAAAATGGACYTTACGCACAGCTTATCACATTTAACAAAACAAACATTCAAATATCGTTATATAAGGTATAGTAAAACCCCAAACCGGTCTGTGCATCAATACTGGTATATCGTAAAATACGGTATACCGCCATTGGGTTGCAAACAGCTAGTTYGTATTTTCTTAGCAAGATAAGCTAAATCATGTTAGCCACTAATGCTAATCGCTAGTTAGCTGGCTYGCTAAAAGTACTGAGTCASAGCAAACGTAGCTAGCTAATACAGCCTGATACCAGTACTGTGGAGGCTTAAATCAGCATGTTTGTGCAACGGTATCTTCTAAATCAAAGAGGAATAGGCAAAGCATGAATATGTTGGCTATATGAGTAAAGATTTAATGTAGCCAAAGATTATAGGGTCCCCTAGGAAACACTGAACATCACTTTGGTTCTTATCCTGTCACAATAACTCGTCCATGGCATTTTCATTCYTTGTCATTGTCAAACACTGTATTCAATGTGCCCACTATTATTTATATTCTAACTATATAATTATAATAAACATTCTATTTCCATGATTCCAAAAGTTCACCCAAGTGTTTTGATCTAAATCTCAATTGCAGCATTTGGTTAAAAATAAGGCCTAGTATTTTTGCCCATGTCGTTGCAGTGTGGAAATGATCTCAAATGGGTGCAGGAAATTATTTTAGGTTGAAGTTGAATTGAACAGTATAAAACAATTCAGAATGGAGAAAGAGCCATTGAAATAATTTATAATATACGTGTTGCCATCCTAGGATCACTCACTACTCATAAAGCAAATTTAGAACTTTAATTAATCAAAAACATAAAATGCCGTCAAATACCGCCGTACCGTCAGGAATTTGAAAAATACCATGATATGATATCGCCCAGCCCTACTTAGCAGGATAGTTTATTTGACCTGGAGCAGTTTTTCTTCATTTCCTGGAGGTAGATTGCTAATGGCGCCAGAGGAGGTGGCTGCCGTTTTACGGTCTCCTAACCAATTGTGCTATTATGTGTTTTTTTCCTGCGATATTTGTAAATTATTTTGTACATAATGTTTCTGCAACCGTATCCTACGGCAGAAAAGAGCTTCTGGATATCAGGACAGCGATCACTCACCTCGGATTAGACTAAGTATTTTCAACAACAAGCAGGACTCACAAGATATTCTCCAAACACCCCACAGGGCAGACATCCCAATTATTCGCAAAAGGAAGCGACGTAGAGGACGAAGAGCCGGATGCCTCGTCCGGACCCGCAGAAGAAGGCGTGTAGGAAAGCTGCCGTTACCGTCAATATTACTCGCCAACGTGCAATCATTGGACAATAAACTAGACGAGGTACGATCACGAATATCCTACCAACGGAACATCAAAAACTGTAATATCCTATGTTTCACGGAATCGTGGCTGAATGACGACATGAATATTCAGCTAGCGGGATACACGCTGCACCGGCAGGATAGAACGGCACACTCCGGTAAGACGAGGGGGGGCGGTCTGTGCATATTTGTAACCAACAGCTGGTGAATGAAATCTAAGGAAGTCTCTAGATTTTGCTCGCCTGAAGTAGAGTATATTGTGATAAATTGCAGGCCACACTACTTGCCTAGAGAGTTCTCAGCTATACTTTTTGTGGCTGTTTATTTACCACCACAAACAGATATGGGCACTAAGACCGCACTCAGTCAGCTGTATAAGGAAATAAGCAAACAGGAAACCGCTCACCCAGAGGCGGCGCTCCTAGTGGCCGGAGATTTTAATGCAGGGAAACTTAAATCAGTTCTACCAAATTTCTACCAAATCTACCATCAACATGTTAAATGTGCAACCAGAGGGAAAAAAATTCTAGATCACCTGTACTCCACACACAGAGACGCGTACAAAGCTCTCCCTCGCCCTCCATTTGGTAAATCCGACCACAACTCTATCCTCCTGATTCCTGCTTACAAGCAAAAATTAAAGCAGGAATCACCAGTGACTCGGTCTATAAAAAAGTGGTCAGATGAAGCAGATGCTAAACTACAGGACTGTTTTGCTATCACAGACTGGAACATGTTCCGGGATTCTTCCGATGACATTGAGGAGTACACCACATCAGTCACTGGCTTTATCAATAAGTGCATCAAGGACGTCGTCCCCACAGTGACTGTACGTACATACCCCAACCAGAAGCCATGGATTACAGGCAACATTCGCACTGAGCTAAAGGGTAGAGCTGCCGCTTTCAAGATGCGGGACTCTAACCCGAAGCTACAATGAATCCCGCTATGCCCTGCGACGAACCATCAAACAGGCAAAGCGTCAATACAGGGCTAAGATTGAATCCTACTACACCGGCTCCGACGCTCGTCGGATTGGCAGGGCTTGCAAACTATTACAGACTACAAAGGGAAGCACAGTCGCGAGCTGCCCAGTGACACGAGCCTACCAGACAAGCTAAATCCCTCTATGCTCACTTCGAGACAAGCAACACTGAGGCATGCATGAGAGCATCAGCTGTTCCGGATGACTGTGTGATCATGCTCTCCGTAGCCGACGTGAGTAAAGACCATTAAACTTCTTATGGCTGGGATCCCGTTAACGGATCGATATGACAACAGCCAGTGAAAGTGCAGGGCGCCAAATTCAAAACAACAGACATCTCATAATTAAAATTCCTCAGACATACAAGTATTTTACACCATTTTAAAGATAAACTTGTTGTTAATCCCACCACAGTGTCCGATTTCAAAAAGGGCTTTACGACGAAAGCACAACATATCATTATGTTAGGTCAGCACCTATTCACGAAAAACACAGCTATCTTCCAGCCAAAGAGAGGAGTCCACAAAGCATAGAGATAAATTAATCACTAACCTTTGATGATTTTCATCAAGATGACACTCATAGCGCTTCATGTTACACAATACATGTATGTTTTGTTCGATAAAGTTCATATTATATCCAAAAATCTCAGTTTACATTGGCGCGTTATGTTCAGAAATGTTTTGTCCCAAAACATCCGGTGATTTTGCAGAGCCACATCAATTTACAGAAATACTCATAATAAACATTGATAAAAGATACAAGTATTACACATGGAACTTTAGATAAACCTCTCCTTAATGCAACCGCTGTCTCAGATTTAAAAAAAACTTTACGGAAAAAGCACACCATGCTATAATCTGAGTACAGRGCTCAGAGCCCAAAACAACCATAAAGATATCCGCCATGTTGTGGAGTCAACAGATGTCAGAATAGCATTATAAATATTCACTTACCTTTGATGATCTTCATCAGAATGCACTCCCAGGAATCCCAGTTCCACAATAAATGTTTGATTTGTTCCATAAAGTRCATTTATGTCCAAATACCTCGTTTTTGTTTGCGCGTTCAGTACACTATCCAAACRCAAGACGCGCGGGCAGGTCCAGTCAAAAGTTCAGACGAAAAGTCATATTACAGTTCATAGAAACATGTCAAACGAAGTATAGAATCAATCTTTAGGATGTTTTTATTGTAAATCTTCAATAATGTTCCAACCGGAGAATTCCTTTGTCTTCAGAAATGCAATGGAACGCAAGCTAACACTCTCACGTGAACGCGCATGGTCAGCTCGTGGCTCTCTGCCAGACCACTGACTCAAAGAGCCCTCATTCSCCCCTCCTTCACAATAGAAGCATCAAACAAGGTTCTAAAGACTGTTGACATCTAGTGGAAGCCTTAGGAAGTGCAATATGACCAYTATCCCACTGTATCTTTGATACGCAAAGAGTTGAAAACCTACAAACCTCAGATTTCTCACTTCCTGGTTGGATTTTTTCTCAGGTTTTTGCCTCCCATATGAGTTCTGTTATACTCACAGACATCATTCAAACAGTTTTAGAAACTTCAGAGTGTTTTCTATCCAAYTCTACTAATAATATGCATATATTAGCAACTGGGCATGAGTAGCAGGCAGTTTATTCTGGGCACCTTATTCATCCAAGCTACTCAATACTGCCCCCAGCCATAAGAAGTGAAACAGGTCAACATACACAAGGCTGCGGGGCCAGACAGATTACCAGGACGTGTGCTCCGGGCATGTGCTGACCAACTGGCAGGTGTCTTCACTGACATTTTCAACTTCTCCCTGGTCGAGTCTGTAATACCAACATGTTTCAAGCAGACCACCATAGTCCCTGTGCCCAAGAACACAAAGGCAACCTGCCTAAATGACTAGAGACCCGTAGCACTCACGTCCGTAGCCATGAAGTGCTTTGAAAGGCTGGTAATGGCTCACATCAACACCATTATCCCAGAAACCCTAGACCCACTCCAATTTGCATACCGCCCAAACAGATCCACAGATGATGCAATCTATATTGCACTCCACACTGCCCTTTCCCACCTGGACAAAAGGAACACCTATGTGAGAATGCTATTCATTGACTACAGCTCAGCGTTCAACACCATAGTACCCTCAAAGCTCATCACTAAGCTAAGGAACCTGGGACTAAACACCTCCCTCTGCAACTGGATCCTGGACTTCCTGACGGGCCGCCCCCAGGTGGTGAGGGTAGGTAGCAACATCTMCCACGCTGGGGCGGCAGGGTAGCCTAGTGGTTAGAGCGTTGGACTAGTAACCGAAAGGTTGCACGTTTGAATCCCCGAGCTGACATGGTACAAATCTGTCGTTCTGCCCCTGAACAAGGCAGTTAACCCACTGTTCCTAGGCCGTCATTGAAAATATGAATTTGTTCTTAACTGACTTGCCTAGTTAAATAAAGGTAAAATAATAATAAATCCTCAGCACTGGAGCTCCCCAGGGGTGCGTGCTCAGTCCCCTGTACTCCCTGTTCACCCACYACTGCATGGCCAGGCACGACCATCATTAAGTTTGCAGACAACACAACAGTGGTAGGCCTGATCACCGACAACGACGAGACAGCCTATAGGGAGGAGGTCAGAGACCTGGCCGGGTGGTGCCAGAATAACAACTTATCCCTCAACGTAACCAAGACTAAGGAGATGATTGTGGACTACAGGAAAAGGAGGACTGAGCACGCCCCCATTCTCATCGATGGGGCTGTAGTGGAGCCGGTTGAGAGCTTCAAGTTCCTTGATGTCCACATCACCAACAAACTAGAATGGTCCAAACACACCAAGACAGTCGTGAAGAGGGCACGACGAAGCCTATTCCCACTCAGGAAACTAAAAAGATTTAGAACCTCCTCAAAAGGTTCTACAGCTGCAACATCGAGAGCATCCTGACTGGTTGCATCACTGCCTAGTACGGCAATTGCTCGGCCTCCGACCACAAGCACTACAGAGGGTAGTGCGTACGGCCCAGTACATCACTGGGGCTAAGCTGCCTGCCATCCAGGACCTCTACACCAGGCGGTGTCAGAGGAAGGCCCTAAAAATTGTCAAAGACTACCAGCTACCCCAGTCATAGACTGTTCTCTCTATTACTGCATGACAAGCGGTACCGGAGTGCCAAGTCTAGGACAAAAAGGCTTCTCAACAGTTTTTACCCCCAGCCATAAGACTCCTGAACAGGTAACCAAATGGTTACCCGGACTATTTGCACCCGCACTATTGGTTAGAGCTTGTAAGTAAGCATCTTACTGTAAGGTCTACTCTGTTGTATTCGGCACACAGGACAAATACACTTTGATTTGATAGGATGTATGATGCAACCACATGAGACTTCACACTAATATGTTTTTGGATTTGTCAAACTTGGACTCTGGCCTAGTTGAAGTGCTTCTCTTGTCCTTTGACAGGCAGCCAGATCTGTCCTGGGCTGAAAGATACTGTCAATGGGGAATTATTTCCCGGTCTTGTCTGTCCTGGGCTGAAAGATGCTGTCAATGGTGAATTATTTCCCGGTCTTGTCTGGCCTTGGCTGAAAGATGCTGTCAATGGTGAATTATTTCCAGGTCTTGTCTGGCCTTGGCTGAAAGATGCTGTCAATGGTGAATTNGGTCTTGTCTGGCCTTGGCTGAAAGATGCTGTCAATGGTGAATTATTTCCAGGTCTTGTCTGGCCTTGGCTGAAAGATGCTGTCAATGGTGAATTATTTCCAGGTCTTGTCTGGCCTGGGCTGAAAGATGCTGTCAATGGTGAATTATTTCCAGGTCTTGTGCAACAAGCCTCTCATTATTACCAAGTAGGACTTGTATTGTGTGTTGGCTGGCCTCTGGTATGCCATTCTGTGGAGGGTTTCAACTAGGTATGTGACATGGAAACATTTTCTTAACATTTTATACTGCCTTTTTTCTGTTAAAACTATATAAGTATTTCAGAATCTAGACATACTCCTTATAGTAACATATGAAGTATGACACCAAGATGATGTCTGTATCATGTACGGTTCATAGATCATAAGGTCTTACAGGACGCATGTGTAGGTCTAAAATGGCCACTTTCATCATGATTTTCTCAAACATGGTTTGTGATACAAGTTAGAGCCTGACAGATACAGGATTTTTGGGTCCGATACCGATTTTTTATTTTTTTTTGTATGTTTATTATTATTATTTTTTAATGGGGGCAAATTACTGATATACGGTGCATTTGGAAAGTATTCAGACCCCTTGACCTTTTCCACATTTTGTTACAATACAGCCTTATTCTAAAATGGATAAAACATTTTTATTTTAATCTCATCAATTTATACACAGTACCCCATTTGGGGAGTTTCTCCCATTCTTCTCTGCAGATCCTCAAGCTCTGTCAGGTTGGATGGGGAGCGTTGCTGCACAGCTATTTTCAGGTCCATCCAGAGATGTTCGTTCGGGCTCTGGCTGGGCGACTCAAGGACATTCAGAGACTTGTCTCGAAGCCACTCCTGCGCTGTCTTGGTTGTGTGCGTAGGGTCGTTGTCCTGTTGGAAAGTGAACCTTCGCCCCAGTCTGAGGTCCAGAGCGCTCAAGGATCTCTCTGTACTTTGCTCCGTTCATCTTTCCCGCGATCCTAACTAGTCTCCCAGTCTCTGCCGCTGAAAAACATCCCCACAGCATGATGCTGCCACCACCATGCTTCACCTTAGGGATGGTGCAAGGTTTCCTCCAGAGGTGACACTTGGCATTCAGGCCAAGGAGTCAGACCAGAGAATCTTGTCATTATGGGGTGTTGTGTGTAGATTGATTGAGAATATATATATATTTTAAAATCCATTTTGGAAGAAGGCTGTAACGTAACAATGTGGAAAAAGTCAAGCGGTCTGAATATTTTCCGACTGTACTGTATCTGCCGTTTTTTTTTTAGAGGTGGAATGGAAAAACAGCCTTTTTTTCACTCAAATTACGCTCCAAAGGATTGACATATACTCTAAATTATGATTTCTTACCTAAATATTAAAGTTACAATTATTTAGCTGCATTTTATTTGTGGTTTACATAACCACAAAAGCAACTACATCCTCTATAAATACAGTACAAAGTATACTGAACAAAAATATAAATGCAACATGCAACAATTTCATAGATTAAAAAAATAATAAAAATGTATGAGTTACAGTTCATATGATTCAGTTGAAATAAACTCATTAGGCCCTAATCTATGGATTTCACATGACTGGGAATACAGACATGCATCTGGAAGTCATAGATACCTTAACAAATAAATGGACCTCAAGATCTCGTCATGGTATCTCTGTGCATTCAAGTTGCCATCGATAAAATGCAATTGTGTTCATTGCCCGTAGTTTATGCTTGCCCATACCATAACCCCTCCGCCACCATGGGGCACTCTGCAATGTATTTAAAGCTGACCTCCCCCCCCCCCCTCACCGCTCCACCCGCCCCCCCCCACCCCCTCACCCTCACCCCCCCCCTCCCCCCCCCCAAAAAATAAATAAATGTAACATTTAAGCAGTGGCAGCTCCATACTTTCAAAGCAGCCCTCTCACCTCTCTTTTACACAGGAGCGCACCAGATCCTTGTGGATGGCTTCAACATGCATTCCCTGCGAGAACTCTCTCATTGACATCATGAGGGCCGAGCAAGATACCCTGAAAGGTAAGATAACAATCACAAAACCACCAGGATTGCATGTCCGGTCACAATATTGATGCTAGCGGCCATATCTAAAAACCTTTTGTCCTTCAAATCTGCTGCAAGGTCATCTAGGACGGGCGTCTGTCTGCTGCCCCACAGCCATGTCCGACGACTGCTGATTTGAGCCTTCCTTTCAGTGGCACTAGAGTGGACTAGAAAGTGAAGAGTGTAGGCTTATGTAGGCTATTCTACAGAGAGTGCAAGCAGCAATGAACAGGGTTCACAGGATGACAGAAAGGACACGAGCTCAGTTGGATAACAAAGCAAGCATTATATCATGTAGGAATTATCAGGGAAATCATTACCATGTTTATCTCTCAATACCACAAGGATGATGGCGTTTGGTCTAGTGGGTCTTCGTTAGCCTAGCGGTTAAGAGCGTTGTGTCAGTGACCAAAAGGTTGCTTGTTTGAATCGCCGAGACGACTAGGTGAATAATCTGTTGACGTGCCCTTGAACAAGGCGCTTAACTCTAATTGCTCTTGTAAGTCACTCTGGAGAAGAGTGTCTGCTAAATGACAAATGTAAAATATAGTGCTGTAGGTTGGTAGCGTGGCCGCTTTGAATGCAGCGACTAATCGTTGTCAAATTCATTAGAGGCTAATTCATTGAGTATTACTCCAGATTTGATATAATCTGATTTATGGTTCATGAGAAGATTTCTGAAGTATTTTTGGCCTATTTTAGCCTATTAGTGTATGTGCTAATATGCATTTACTTAGTCCAAAGACCAAATTTGCAGTGAATCTTACATTTAGTCCATGAAGATTTATAATGATTATTTTAAGCATTAGCGGTACACAGTCAAAAAAGTAAATTGTTAAGCGTTTCCTAATTTTTTTACGATATCAATGCCAAACTTAACATGGTTCGTCATGGTAATGTCTTTGACCTTAAAGTTTCAAGTTGGTAGGCCATTGTTTAGTGGATTTGCAAAGGTTTTAAATGGACACGGAAAATCTGATTTCTGATTTATCAATAACTCAAACTAAGTTAGGAGACGTACCCTGGGTCTACATACTGGTTTTATTTGGACTTATAGCATATTGGTTTTATTTGGACTCCTAGCATACTGGTTTTATTTGGACTCCTAGCATACTGGTTTTATTTGGACTCCTAGCATACTGGTTGTATTTGGACTCCTAGCATACTGGTTTTATTTGGACTCCTAGCATACTGGTTTTATTTGGACTTATTGTTCATAAGAAGTATTTCAAAGGTTTTCAAAAATGTCAAAGATGGAGCTAAATCTACCTTATGGTGGTGGTGTGGGAGGTGTTACTTGTCCCTTTTTTAGAGTTTTCATAGCTGCAGTTGTGAAGTGTTTGTTGATTGGATAGTATTATGGGGAAAATACTATCCAATCGAGGGCTCGCAGCAGTCTATCTGTTGTCCATCTGGTTTGTGATGCAAACGTCCCAAACCAGAAAGTTCCTGTTGTCAGTCAGGATGACCTATTGTACTACTACTCCAAGTGGTGTTTGTCTGGGGAATAATTAATTAGAGGGAGTAGCCTGGGTGGCGTTTCTGTTTAACCTCTCTTGGGTACGTGAGACGTTAGCGTCCCACCTCTTCAACAGCCAGTGAAACTGCTGGGCGCCAAATTCAAATACAGAATTACTCATTATAAAAATTCAGAAAACAAAACATATTTTACATAGGTTTAAAGATTAACTTCTTGTGAATCCAACCACGGTGTCAGATAAAAAAAAAAAAAAATGCTTTATGGCGAAAGCATACCTTACAATTATTTGAGAACATAGCCCAGTAGACAAATCATTACAAACAGTAACCAGCCAAGTAGAAGTTACACAAGTCAGAAATAGAGATAAAATGAATCCCTTACCTTTGATGATCTTCATATGGTTGCACTCAGCAGACATTCATTTACTCAATAAATGTTCCTTTTGTTCGATAAAGTCTCTTTATATCCAAAAACCTCCGTTTTGTTCGCGTTTCTTCAGTAATCCGCAGGCTCAAACGCAGTCAAAACAGGCAGACAAAAAATCCAAATTGTATCCGTATAGTTCATAGAAACATGTCAAACGATGTTTATATTCAATCCTCAGGTTGTTTTTAGCCTAAATAATCGATAATATTTCAACCGGACAATAACGTTGTCAATATAAAAGGTAAACAAGAAAGGCACTCTCTCAGTTGTGCGCATGAAAAAGCTCTGTGACACTTTAGGGTCCACTCATTCAGACTGCTCTTAGTACTCATTTTTCAGAATACAAGCCTGAAACAATTTCTAAAGACTGTTGACATCTAGTGGAAGGCATAGGAACTGCAATTTGAGTCCTAAGTCAATGGATACTGTAATGGCATTGAATAGAAAAATTTAAAAAACGACTTCCCGAATTGATTTTTCTCAGGTTTTCGCCTGACAAATCAGTTCTGTGATACTCACAGACACTATTTTAACAGTTTTGGAAACTTTAGAGTGTTTTCTATCCATATCTACCAGTTATATGCATATCATATCTTCTGCGCCCGAGAAGCAGGCAGTTTAATTTGGGCAAGCTTTTCATCCAAAATTCCGAATGTTGCCCCCTACCCTAGAGAAGTTAACTGCCCTCATAGCTTGTGTATGCATTTATTTGTTTTACACCTCTCTATTCAGCTGTTAAACCACAGTGAAACACAACTTTGGCGAACATCTGAGAGGCGAAGAGCCTGAAGTGATGAGTTGTTGTTCTCAATCTAGTTTGAGCTGATTTAGTGCCTTGACGCTCCCAGTGCTACGTGCCAGCTACAGAGGGTTAGAGATGCAGAGGAAAACATCATTATGATGCATCATTCCATCTCGCCACTGTCTCCAGGGCAACGTGTTTCTACACTACAAAGATCCACACAGATGAAGGGTTTACTGCTCCCACTTTGTGCTGTCCCTACTGGGGTGAGCTCCAAGGGTACCAAGCAGCACCCCGACCCCTAATTGAAAAGAATGACCCGACCCTCAAACATGAAACACGCTGCTCTGCAGAACAGATGAAAAGGAAGGAGGGGGAAATCGACTGTAGAAGTGGCTTTGAATCGATTCCAGCATTGTCCTCTGTTGACTGAAAAGAGTACTCTGTTCCCTGAAAAGTTGTCTCTGTGTCACCACTGACTACTGAGCCGGTCCACCACCCTGCCCGCTCGCTCTCTCTCTCATTCTCTCTGATTTAATACGTGGATGCGGGGGAGGGGCTTGGAGAATTTGTGTGACGGAACACACCAATCACTGAACACTACCAACCCTCTCCCCCCAAAATGTTCCACATTTTTGTTTCAACCCTAAACTGGTTCACCTGATTCAATTAGTCAAAGGCTTGATGATTAGTTGACTAATTGAATCGGGAGTGCCAGTTTATTTTTWAAATAAAAATGTGAAACGTCTGAAGGGGGCCCGATGAAAGGTCTGGGAAACCCTACACTAGTCCACTACAGTCACAATGGGTTTACTATTAGTGTTCCTCTCATCCCCTCCACCAAGGCACCCCAGCATGGCACAGTTCAACTCTCAAGTACATTTGGCAGGAGGTCGGGAGGAACCGGGAATGTGCCAGCGAGCAGGCGGCTGAGAGATAGATGATGTGGGCTAATGTAACCAGAGCTCGTTTTGTGTGTTTGGTTGTGACAATCTCTTAACGATGTACACTCCACTCTCTAGGTCGCCTAGGATTCACCCATCCAGGGGGAGATAGTCCTCTGCCCATAAATGGTACGTAAAAAAGGGTTTGTTAACATTAGTGCTCTTTATGCCCAACCCATGCTAYTGGATGGAAGGTGAAACAAGCCATTTGGTAACATAGTCAACAAGATTAGCAGCATCATGTTTGTACTTTGCATGCTCTTGAGGCACCAGTGTGGATTTCCTTCTCTGTGTTCCACTCTTCTTATTCCATTAGTTCTTTTAATGGTTGATGTGGATTTATTAAATAAGGATTTAGTAATATAGATTCATTATTTCATTTTAAATTGCATAGCTAAACACGTTTTAATGTCGTGTAATCCCTCACCTAAGGCAGTGTATCTATCCCATTTGCATTCAGTCGTCAGATCTCTTTTGCCTGTGCAATGAAGGAACTAAGCTCCGAGTATTTGTGTTCTTTAATTTTTTTTAGAATAAAACCTATTGCCTAGAGATGTTAGTCTAACCATTTCTCAGTACGTTGTGTTGCGTATTTCCTTCAACATTATGTGACATTTCCTGTTATAGTTCGTTATATTGAATCAGTGCATGATTCACTTCTTTCCTGTATGCGGACACGAATACCGTAGGCTAGTTGTAGCTACAAAGGTAGACTAAATCTAATCTCTTTAGCTACAGCTTCCTCAACTGCAGTTCGATATACATAAGCCGAAATGCAACTGAAAGCTCAGTGATCCACCATGGACTCTCTCCTTGAGCCTCAGTGTTATATTGGTCCAACAGGACAGATGGTGGTTCTGCATGAATGCCGTTCAGAGGGTACTACCAGTCTCAGAGAGGCAGTCACACCAGCTGATAGTTACTCTGTAGAACACACACCAGAGAGTGTGTCTAACCACCCTCCACTGACTTCCTAAAGACCTTCTCTGTATCTGGCCTAGGAAAGGAGAGTGTGTCTGAGATCCTCGTATGCCCGGAGACGTGTATAAACGTGACTGCACAGGAAACCAAGTTTTAATGTCACATGCGCAAGTACAGTGAAATGCCTTTTCTTGACAGCTCACCAATAAAGTAATTAATAACAATGTAGCACAACAAGGTAGAAGAAAAACCCACAATATAAAACTAAGAAATCAGGGGTGAATGTTCAATACAAGCTCATCTGTCTGCCACGTAACCTGGAGCACTGAGGAGGCAACATAGTACCAATCACATGGAGGATGTGACTGAGAAGGAGAGGGCATGTGTTGTGAATGAAAGAATGGATAATATCTGTCATTCCTGGTCACTGTTGGTGTTATTTTGTTATTTTACATGCAGCAAGGAATTATGGGAGGAGACGAGGTAAATTTAWTTTAATTTGATTTTTTCCCCTCAAACTGGCATAGAAAGACCCGGTCTTTTGCGTCCATGTCCAGTATTTCTGAAGGGGGACAGTATGTGTTTGCATGTAGATGTTGTGGTTTGTTGTTGGTCTATGTGTTTGATCTGGCATGTTATTTGGCTGTTTTCAGCTCTAAGAGCTTTTGTCTGTGGTGTTGTGGTCGTCAGCATTGCATATTTTTTTGTACAGTACGACACACACACACACACAGTGTACAGACTCAGGGCTAACTCGCTTACATAATTGGTCATAAAGCTGCTCGTCTCTGTTTTCTGTCGCTTGGTTAGGAATAAGGCTGGGGTGGATTAACCTCCAGGACATAGGGCGGGAACAATATTTAGCCTATGCTGCTGCCATAGGCTTAGCTGCAGGTGTGTGTGCGCGAACACCCAGCTGAGCGAGTAGCCAAATGAGCTGATATGGGGATGGCTGGTGTGGAGGAGGGAGAGAGAGGTATCCCTGGCTCAGTCCCTCTCAAACACCACAGCAGGGCTACTTGTAAAGGGCCTTAATGTAGCACTGGCACTCAATGAATCAGGTGAATTACTGGAAAATAGACACATTGTTATAGCTAGTATTGCTTGACAATACGATACCTAACCATGTAATAACATTCATGTTTATAAACCTAAGTAATAAATTAAAAAGTATCCATTGTGTTACATCTTTATGCAATCTGTCATTGACTGACTGTGTTGTCTCCTCTCTCCTCGTCCCCTCTTCCCTCTCTCTCTCTCTCTCTCCTCGTCCTCTCTTCTTCTTCCCTCCTCTCTCTCCCTTCTCGTCCCCTCTTCCTCTTCTCTCTTCTCGTTCCCTCCTCTTCCCTCCTCTCTCTCCTCAGGTCACTCTTCCCTGTTCCCCATGGAGGATGGTTTCCCTGACGATGAGCGTGGTGAGCAGAGCCTGCCTGGCCTTGGCTCGCCCCACTGCTTCCCCCACCAGAATGGGGAGCGTGTTGAGCGTTACTCCCGCAAGGTCTTTGTCGGTGGCCTCCCGCCAGATATTGATGAAGGTAACCTTTACAACACTGCAGACCACGTTCACATAGGCAGAGGTGCTGTGACCACGCTATGATGATGCTTTGACTGGGCTGAACACCTGGTTGATCGGGTGGAGGTGGATACAATGTGGATATCTTCATGGCCAGTAGTCACAGGGTTACATGACTGATGTTGAAGACCAGTCCCTCTGTGACCAATTTCGGCTGTAGACTTTCACCAAGCAGCACTGCTCTACCATAGCAAGTCTTGTGTTATTTAGTTTCTGCCCGCTTCCTGTTGCTTCCTGAGGGCTTTGGCTCGCGAATAGGCATAGTTCTAGTACATTCTCTGTTATAAGTAGTGTAGGACATCTCTCAGGTGTGATCAGTGTTGCTGGCAGAAGACTAGAGAACAGCTGAGGCTACCATCTGCTCTGCTTTAATCTCCCTGTTTAATGTTACTCCCTCTGGTAGAGCCCACTAATGTTACCAGGGGCTCCCTCTGGTAGAGCCCACTAATGTTACCAGGGACTCCCTCTTGATAAAGCCCACTAATTTACCAGGGGCTCCCTCTGGTAGAGCCCACTAATGTTACCAGGGGCTCCCTCTGGTAGAGCCCACTAATTTACCAGGGCTCCCTCTGAGAGCCCACTAATGTTACCAGGGCTCCCTCTGGTAGAGCCCACTAATGTTACCAGGGGCTCCCTCTGGTAGAGCCCACTAATGTTACCAGGGCTCCCTCTGGTAGAGCCCACTAATGTTACCAGGGCTCCCTCTGGTAGAGCCCACTAATGTTACCAGGGGACTCCCTCTGGTAGAGCCCACTAATGTTACCAGGGCTCCCTCTGGTAGAGCCCACTAATGTACCAGGGACTCCCTCTGGTAGAGCCCACTAATGTTACCAGGGACTCCCTCTGTAGAGGCCCACTAATGTTACCAGGGGCTCCCTCTGGTAGAGCCCACTAATGTTACCAGGGGCTCCCTCTGGTAGAGCCCACTAATGTTACCAGGGACTCCCTCTGGTAGAGCCCACTAATGTACCAGGGACTCCCTCTGGTAGAGCCCACTAATGTTACCAGGGACTCCCTCTGGTAGAGCCACTAATTTTACCAGGGCTCCCTCTGGTAGAGCCCACTAATGTTACCAGGGGCTCCCTCTGGTAGAGCCCACTAATGTTACCAGGGACTCCCTCTGGTAGAGCCCACTAATGTTACCAGGGGCTCCCTCTGGTAGAGCCCACTAGTTACCAGGGCTCCCTGGTAGAGCCCACTAATGTTACCAGGGGCTCCCTCTGGTAGAGCCCACTAATGTTACCAGGGCTCCCTCTGTAGAGCCCACTAATTGTACCAGGGGCTCCCTCTGGTAGAGCCCACTAATGTTACCAGGGACTCCCTCTGGTAGAGCCCACTAATGTTACCAGGGACTCCCTCTGGTAGAGCCCACTTAGAACAGTCATCTGATGACACACACCTTATCTCAGTGCAATGTGTAATGTTTTTTGTTTGCTTTTTCACTTTTAAATGAAATAACTGCAAGTTTCCGTCGCTTTGGACACCTCTTTGTGGACTGGCCTCACAAGGCAGAGAGCAAATCTTACTTTCCCCCGAAAGGTGAGTCACGTGACAAGTCTGCCCTTTATTGTCAGCCACATGCAGCATTGTCATCAAAATGTGTTATCAGAGTTTATATTGATGTCTTTAATAGTTTGATTTGTTAAAAATAAAGTCGTGAGCAGAGCGGTCATAACATTGCAGTCATTTCCAGCCACAGACAGCGAATGAAACGGTCGAGATCAGAGTTAAGTCCTCTAGTGGTCTCTGTGACATGGTTCTTGTGCAGGCGGTTTAAGTGGTGTCTGTTTTGTCCTGTAGGTTATGCCTTCCTGCTGTTCCAGGAGGAGAGCTCTGTGCAGGCCCTGATTGAAGCCTGTATTGAAGAGGACGGCAAGCTCTACCTGTGTGTGTCCAGCCCCACCATCAAAGACAAGCCGGTGAGTGGATACAAGCCGGTGAATACACCCCCCCCCCCCACCATCTGCTCCCTCTTTTAACTCTATTATGAAAGAGCTCAAGATGCGTTTTGTGGCATGTAGGTGACATGACCGACATGGGAGACATGACAGACATGACGACATGAGACATGCCACATAGAGGACATGGCCAACATCGAGACGTGACATGGCCAACATCGAGACTGACATGGCCAACATCGAGACGTGACATGGCCAACATCGAGACGTGACATGGCCAACATCGAGACGTGACATGCCAACATCGAGACGTGACATGGCCAACATCGAGACGTGACATGGCCAACATCGAGACGTGACATGGCCAACATCGAGACGTACATGGCCAACATCGAGACGTGACATGGCCAACATCGAGACGTGACATGGCCAACATCGAGACGTGACATGGCCAACATCGAGACGTGACATGGCCAACATCGAACGTGACATGACAGACATGGCCAACACGAGACGTGACATGACAGACATGGCCAACATCGAGACGTGACATGACAGACATGGCCAACATCGAGACGTGACATGACAGACATGGCCAACATCGAGACGTACATGACAGACATGGCCAACATCGAGACGTGACATGACAGACATGGCCAACATCGAGACGTGACATGGCCAACATCGAACGTGACAATGGCCAACATCGAGACGACATTGCCAACATCGACGTGACATGACAGACATGGCCAACATCAGACATAACATGAAAGACATGCCAACATCGAGACATAACATGAAAGACATGGCCAACATCGAGACATAACATGACAGACATGGCCAACATCGAGACATAACATGACAGACATGGAGACATGACATGACAGACATGGAGACATGACATGACAACATGGAAACAGACATGGCAGACATGGAGACATGACATGGCAGACATGGAGACATGACATGCGCAGACATGGAGACATGACATCGGCAGACATGGAGACATGACATGGCAAGACATGGAGACATGACATGGCCGACATGGAGACATGACATGGCCGACATGGAGGACATGACATGGCCGACATGGAGACATTGACATGGCCGACATTGAGACATGACATGCCGACATGAAACATGAACATGGCCGACAATGGAGACATGAATGGCGACATGGAGACGATGACATGGCCGACATGTGACGACATGTGACACATGGCCGACATGGAGACATGATGACATTGGCGACATGGAACATGATACATGGCCGACATGGAGACATGATGACATGGCCGACATGGAGACATGATGACATGGCCGACATGGAGACATGATGACATGGCCGACATGGAGACATGATGACATGGCCGACATGACAGACATGACGACATGACAGACACATGACACAAGACGTGGCCGACGTCGAGACAAGACATGTAACATGTCTCTCTGTGTGTGACAGGTCCAGATCCGTCCCTGGAACCTGAACGACAGTGACTTTGTGATGGACGGCTCCCAGCCTCTGGACCCCAGGAAGACCATCTTTGTGGGTGGGGTGCCACGCCCTCTCCGTGCAGGTAACCTTTAGACCCTAGTCAGCTAAAGCACCGTTTCCATTGGCACTTTAGTCCTATTTTGCATCCCAAATGGCATTCTATTCCCTATATTGGGCACTACTTTTGACCAGGGCCCATAGGACATTTGGGACACAGACATGTATCCACTACGGCGTATTAAAAGCTGTTAGATTAGTGCTGCATTTCATCACATCAGCATGCACAGTATGTAATGGAGGAGAAGGGAATTGGTAGCAACTAATAATGAAAATGGAAGCTATTTGGAACATTACGACCAAGCTCAGAGTGTTACATGAAGTGTACGAGGCTGCACCCTGGCATTGTGCCACCTGCAACCTGTTTCCCTCTGTCCACAGTGGAGCTGGCTATGATCATGGACAGGCTGTATGGAGGCGTGTGCTATGCAGGCATCGACACAGACCCGGAGCTCAAGTACCCCAAGGGAGCAGGGCGGGTCGCCTTCTCTAATCAGCAGAGCTACATTGCTGCTATCAGCGCTCGTTTTGTCCAACTGCAGCATGGAGAAATCGATAAACGGGTTAGTGAAGGCCCTCCCTTTCTCAGGCTAATACAGCATTACACAAATACGCAGAAATGTTGTACCAAACACATAAAAGGCTCCTATCTCTTGTCTTGTACATTTTTAAAAGGACAATTTGTTATTTATTGTAATGGTTTTATAGATGAAAGTAAAACATTTTGGAGCAGACATTTAGCAGACATTTAACTAGCTGCCACCTGCAGAAGAATTATGCTAATTCACTCACCCGAAATCAGTCAAACTGGAATAATTGATAATGAACGTACCAACCAATCACGTCTCTACTTTGATTCTGACTTTAGAATGTTTATTGATGACCATTGTCCTAATTGGAATGTAATTGTCAATGCAATTATGTGTTGTGTTAAATCTTTAGATACAGTGCGTTAATGTAAGATGTATTCATCCGAGCTCTATTCTTTACTGCATGTCTGACGGATGGTTTTCTTTCTACCTGTCTCTCTCTGGTCCTCCCCCTGTCTCTCTCTGGTCCTCCCCCTGTCTCTCTCTGGTCCTCCCCCTGTCTCTCGCTGGTCCTCCCCCTGGTCCTCCCCCTGGTTCTCCCCCTGGTCCTCTCTCTGTCTGCCCTCTTCCCCCCCAGGTGGAAGTGAAGCCATACGTCTTGGACGACCAGTTGTGTGATGAGTGTCAGGGAACTCGGTGCGGGGGCAAGTTTGCCCCTTTCTTCTGCGCCAACGTCACCTGTCTCCAGTATTACTGTGAATACTGCTGGGCGGCCATCCACTCACGCGCTGGTCGGGAGTTCCACAAGCCACTGGTCAAGGAGGGAGGGGACCGGCCTAGGCACATCTCCTTCCGCTGGAACTGAGAGAGAGGCAGAGGGGGGAGTAGGAGTCGCAAAATCATTGTACAAATAAATGCACTTTTCTGTTGCTGGTTCCTTTTTAACTCTAATTTGGGAGAAAAAAAAGTTTAATTTTAAATTAATATTTCTTTTAAAGATGAGGAAATATGTTAAGAAAGGAAAAGAAAATGTGTATCCCATGTGAAATCCCATTCTCTTGACTTTCTCCAGTTGCTTTTATTTTATTAGAATAGAATTTGAAAAGATTAGGCTTTCAATTGTCACCTTACTATCCAATTGGTGTGTCATTGACCATCAACTTCAAAGCAGTAT
This sequence comes from Salvelinus sp. IW2-2015, assembly GCF_002910315.2. NCBI lineage: Eukaryota > Metazoa > Chordata > Actinopteri > Salmoniformes > Salmonidae > Salvelinus > Salvelinus sp. IW2-2015. The sequence goes on from NC_036863.1 coordinate 3,059,524, forward strand.
GTTCAGTTCAAATGTTCATCCAATAGGCTCCAGAGCAGAAGTTCATCCAATAGGCTCCAGAGCAGATGTTAATAGCGAAGGTGTTGCTAAAGAAGAGTGCACTTATTTCTTTATTTTAGAGTGCATAATATAAAGTCTCAGTAGTTAACCAAAGCTTAATCTCAATTGGTTTGAAAAAGAAACAAGTACAGAAACGTGGATTATTTCCCAGATCAGATGTTTGAATATTTTTTTTTTTTTTTTTTAGAGACCATGCTAATATTTGATGTTACTTGACAAGATCCATTTCACAACAGGCGTTCTGGTTTGATCTCCATTTTGACATGCAAAAACTAATACCTCAAGCTTAGCTGCTAATGTGACGAATAAGTTAAAGAAAGTAAGCTGGTATCCCTCTTCCCTTAGGACCACAATCAAAGGGAAACGGCGTCAGCAAAAAGACACATTTTTATAGACGCTGCTTTGTCACTTCTTTATTTTTGTAATCCGACCCAAGGTTGTACTAGGAATGAACAGAGCATTTTATTGGGGAATGTATGGCGTTGGAGGTCCCTGAGACCCTCAGCGCTGGCCCGTATAGAGATAAGTGACCCCCCCTCTGTGTCTGAGGCCATGCTAGCTAGGAGAGGAGAGGCTAGTGCCTAGTTCTCATCAGGGCTGTACGTGAGCAGAAAGCCCTGTTTTTCGTGTATTATTATTGCGTTGGTGCAAATCTCCCAATCCTTTATTCACAACCGTATTCTGTTTTTAACCCCCCTCAAAAAGAGAAATGAATTACAAAAGTCAGGCTTGTCATCAACACATTTCCATCTAGAGGAGGATGCTGTTACTAGACCTGCAGACCTCTCTTCCTGTGCCAGCCCAGCTAACTCAGCCAGTGTTCTAAGCATAAATGAAGATAGTCCATGCGATGTGCTCTACTACATGCGTCCCACAATGCAGTTCACTCACTCAAACAAGACTGCAATAAAGAGGTTATACCTAGATGCTTTAGGGAACCAAAGTCGGCTGTGCAGTAGTGAGTAATACAGTATTTCATTTCAGTTTTTCTGAGTTAATTATTATTTTCCTATTTTTCATACGAAGACCAGATGGACTACATCAAACCAAAGATTGGCCTTGAATAGATAACAGTGCAGTCAAAATCCAGGAAAACACTAGTGAAAACAACTGGACTTATTCAGTTTACAGACACCCAGGATTTTTCACCAGTCAATCCCTTCATTTCCAAAGGTCAAAATGGAGACGTTTGTTGCTAGGCAGTTGTGTAACGTGAATAGGTCTGCAACAGGTTTGGGGAAATGAACACAAAAAGCTAAACAAAGGCTCACATTTGGTTTGGTTATTATAGTCATACAGTATCTGAATCCTACTAGCGTTTTAATATGTCAGGGAGGGAGTGCTGAAATAGAATTTAACACACTAGTGAAAACCGTATCCTTGTGTTGGCTTGATGGTGTTCTACTGCACCAGTTCTGCACCATGACTTTAGCTTGCTGGTGTGGTGGATAAACATTTTAGGAGTTAAACACTTTTTGAAGAATTTGCTGTTAATGAGAGAAAAAAAGATTATTTTATACATGGCCTGCTGATTTTTGGTACAGTGTTTTCTAGCTAAATTATTTTGTCATGCACATATAAACATTTTATGCACTACTTTTCTAAATATTTTTCGTTTCTTCCCAACAGTCATTTTAGGCACATTTTTCACAAATGGGGAAAACTCCTTTTTGCAATACCTCAATTTTTCACATTGTGAAAGGTAGCTTTTGTACTTTTGTTACTGAGAGATCTGCATATATGGACACTTTTCATTTAACGAAAAAAAAATGTAGTGATTTCGATATATATTATTTTCAGTTATGCTTTTTTCTACATTTCAGTGCTGAGGAATCTTCACAACCAAGTAGCGTACGTGCATTGACGCGACTTCCGAAACGGCAGAGGAACGATCAGTGTACTGCTTAAAGGTCTTAGATCTTATACACYAGATGTTTCACAAAAATCAGATCTTAACAGCATGGCGAGGACAAAGTTGTCATTTAAAATTTTAATGTTATTGTTAAAAAAAAAAAAATGGCTATCCTAGTTGGGGAAAATGGTAACTTCTCTTTTTGGTTTCCTCACCATAGCTGGAATATAACTATTATAAGGATAATGCAAATTATGGTTCATGCTTCGGCTGAATCTCGTATCACAAGAATGGATGTTTGGTGTTTAGATATTTTAACATTTGAAAATATATATTCTTGAACTTGCCAATTAGCTCCTATTGTAATCCTTAGCATGCATGACGAAAAAAAGATAAGTACATGAATTAGCTATTGAATTTGATTGTTGTGGTTGTGCACCAGATGTTTCTCAACTTTAATTTGTTAAGGACACCCCACACCTCACTTCCCTCCCATGTGTTAATATCTTTGCCTTCTCCATACTCAGACCTCTGCAGGATGCAAAGAAAAAAAGATGAGAAAATAAGAAAAAAAACTAACTCTAAAATCTATTTTAGCAGTGGAGGACTTGAGCATCTTATAGGACACTGTTGAAAAGACTTGTTAACTCATCTCCACTGTCTGTTGAGGTAATTCAACCTAGTTGGAGGAAGGGGAACATTAAGACTTGAATGTGGTAAATGTTGCAAGTTAACTTCGAGTTGTTATGTGCAATACATTTTATTTTATTTTTTACTTTTTTCCAGATAAAGACTCTTTGCAATGTAATTCTTTAATGCCATTTTTAATTGCAGACATTTAAAGAAGACGTTAATATGTTTCAGTCATTTTCTACTGTTATTGTAATCCTTTTCATGCTGGTGTTTGTAAAAAAGAAAAAGAAATCAAACTATTTGTACTAATATAAATAATTGAAGTTATTTTTAAAACATTAAAAGGTTTTGTGCTCATTTGTTTATTTCAAGCTACTGTGATTGCATTGTAATTATTAGGTCAATAATGTATTTAGCTGTTTATTGGTATATTTTTAATTGGAATGTATAATTTTTATAATTTTGATCAGATTTGTTATATTTTTGAGGTGAAGCTTTTAAAGTGTCTAGTTTTTACTAATTGCTATATTGTGCTCCACAATATATGATTAACATTTTCTGAAGGAAAATAAATATTTAAATATTTGTCTGTTAATGATGTTACTTAATGGCAAAATTTCAATAGTTTTTAACTGTGTATGGGAAGGTTGTTGTATTTATTAATAGCATTTTTTACTTAAGATATCACCTTAATTTCTATTGTCATTTCACTTTATAAGTTCCTATTTTTGTATTTTCCTTTCTAATTAAGTTATGTAATACAAAATGTCCATATTTCTAGGAGTTGGTCTGTAGCAGTGCTAGTGAAACGAAAAATAAAATTCTGTTATTTAATTGTTTGCAGCCAACTATTTATAACAGTGCATCATTTTGAAATATTTGTAATGTGAAATGTTGAATGAATAAAACTTAACTGTGATAAGGCTCATTGTGTGTTTATTTCGGTGTGGATTGTAACAGTCCGTTTTCTGTAGCGGTTTATCGGTTGCTGCTTTCATAAAGCTAGGCAGCAGCCATTGTTGGGCCCTGGCTGATAAAACCTCCAAATTAATTCAGATTTCTTTACTACACACAAGCAAATAAGGTCACAATGAGTTATGTACGTTAGGCTGTGTGTGTGAGAGAGYGAGGTAAAATGGCGACCACAAGCAGCTTTTGATAATGTCGGTATCAAAGTAACCATTAATATTTTATGAGCATTTATTTTGCAACCATTGATTATTTCCTTGTCCAGGCTACGAAGTCAGTGTGTTTGTATGCCAGCTGTTACTCTGATCTTTTCAAAGACTTAGAATGTCACTATACTGCTACAGTCATCCTTGCTTATCCTTGGTCATCCTATACAAGCCAGTCAATGTAAAATAGATGCATCATGCATGCTAGGGTATTGATAATACTGCAGAAATTCCATTGGATAATGAGGTGTGTCTACAAACACAGGAAGTAATCATCTTCCTCAGACTCAGCAGCTCCACCTGCCTGCTGACTGGTACATTACCAATATAAAGTATGAAACCATTGGTTGCACTACTTAGAATCCACTTTTCTGCGGTTTTCTAATAATCTGTCCAACCTGAAAAGAAAACCATTAGCTCACTACCTTTGGGACCTTGCGTGCCTTAGGTAGCAGCACTCACATTGCATGAGTAGGCTAAAGTGTAAACCCATACCATTTTCCTTCAGTGTAGGCAAAACCATCTCATATCCTAGTAGAGGAGAGTGTATGCTCGCTTCGAGGCAAGCAACACTGAAGCATGCACGGGAGCAGCAGCTGTTCTGGATGACTGTGTGATAACGCTCTAGGTAGCCGATGTGAACAAATCCTTTAAACAAATAAACATTCACAAAGCCGCTGGGTCAGACGGATTACCAGGGACAAATCAAATCAAACAAATTTTATTAGTCACATACACATGGTTAGCAGATGTTAATGCGAGTGTAGCGAAATGCTTGTGCTTCTAGTTCCGACAATGCAGTAATAACCAACAGTAATCTAACCTAACAATTCCACAACTACTACCTTACACACACACACAAGTGTAAAGGGAAAAGAATATGTACATAAAGATATATGAATGAGTGGTGGTACAGAACGGCATGGCAGATGCAGTAGATGGTATAGAGTACGGTATATACATATGAGATGAGTACTGTAGGGTATGTAAACATAAAGTGGCATAGTTTAAAGTGGCTAGTGGTACATGTATTGCATAAAGATGGCAAGATGCAGTAGATGATATAGAGTACAGTATATACATATGAGATGGGTAATGTAGGGTATGTAAACATTGTATTAAGTGGCATTGCTTAAAGTGGCTAGTGGTACATTTTTACATAATTTCCATCAATTCCCATTTTTAAAGTGGCTGGAGTTGAGTCAGTATGTTGGCAGCGGCCGCTAAATGTTAGTGTGGCTGTTTAACAGTCTGATGGCCTTGAGATAGAAGCTGTTTTTCAGTCTCTCGGTCCCTGCTTTGATGCACCTGTACTGACCTCGCCTTCTGGATGATAGCGGGGTGAACAGGCATGGCTTGGGTGGTGTTTGTCCTTGATGATCTTTATGGCCTTCCTGTGACATCGGGTGGTGTAGGTGTCCTGGAGGGCAGGTAGTTTGCCCCTGGTGATGCGTTCTGCAGACCTCACTACCCTCTGAGAGCCTTACGGTTGTGGGCGGAGCAGTTGCCGTACCAGGCGGTGATACAGCCCGACAGTATGCTCTCGATTGTGCATCTGTAGAAGTTTGTGAGTGCTTTTGGTGACAAGCCGAATTTCTTCAGCCTCCTGAGGTTGAAGAGCGCTGCTGCGCCTTCTTCACAACGCTGTCTGTGTGGTGGGACCAATTCAGTTTGTCCGTGATGTGTACACCGAGGAACTTAAAACTTTCACCTTCTCCACTACTGACCCGTCGATGTGGATAGGGGGGTGCTCCCTCTGCTGTTTCCTGAAGTCCACAATCATCTCCTTTGTTTTGTTGACGTTGAGTGTGAGGTTATTTTCCTGACACCACACTCCGAGGGCCCTCACCTCCTCCCTGTAGGCCGTCTCGTCGTTGTTGGTAATCAAGCCTACCACTGTAGTGTCATCGCCAAACTTGATGATTGAGTTGGAGGCGTGCATGGCCACGCAGTCGTGGGTGAACAGGGAGTACAGGAGAGGGCTCAGAACGCACCCTTGTGGGCCCCAGTGTTGAGGATCAGCGGGTGGAGATGTTGTTACCTACCCTCACCACCTGGGGGCGGCCCGTCAGGAAGTCCAGGACCCAGTTGCACAGTGCGGGGTCGAGACCCAGGGTCCGAGCTTGATGACGAGTTTGGAGGTACTATGTGTTTAAATGCTGAGCTGTATCGATGAACAGCATTCTCACATGGGTATTCCTCTTGTCCAGATGGGTTAGGGCAGTGTGCAGTGTGGTTGCGATTGCGTCGTCTGTGGACCTATTGGGTCGGTAAGCAAATTGGAGTGGGTCTAGGGTGTCCGGTAGGGTGGAGTGATATGGTCCTTGACTAGTCTCTCAAAGCACTTCATGATGACGGAAGTGAGTGCTACGGGGCGGTAGTCGTTTAGCTCAGTTACCTTAGCTTTCTTGGGAACAGGAACAATGGTGGCCCTCTTGAAGCATGTGGGAACAGCAGACTGGGATAAGGATTGATTGAATATGTCCGTAAACACACCAGCCAGCTGGTCTGCGCATGCTCTGGAGGACGCGGCTGGGAATGCCGTCTGGGCCTGCAGCCTTGCGAGGTTAACACGTTTAAATGTTTTACTCCTCGGCTGCAGTGAAGGAGAGCCCGCAGGTTTTGGTAGGGGGCCGTGTCAGTGGCACTGTATTGTCCTCAAAGCGGGCAAAAAAGTTGTTTTAGCCTGTCTGGGAGCAAGACATCCTGGTCCGCGACGGGCTGGTTTTCTTTTTGTAATTCCGTGATTGACTGTAGACCCTGCCACATACCTCTTGTGTTCTGAGCTGTTGAATTGCGACTCGATTTTGTCTCTGTACTGAGACTTAGCCTGTTTGATTGCCTTGCGGAGAGAATAGCTACACTGTTTGTATTCGGTCATGCTTCCGGTCACCTTGCCCTGGTTAAAAGCAGTGGTTCGCGCTTTCAGTTTCACGCGAATGCTGCCGTCAATCCACGGTTTCTGGTTTGGGAATGTTTTTATCGTTGCTGTGGGTACGACATCGTCAATGCACTTCCTAATGAACTCGCTCACCGAATCAGCATATTCGTCAATATTGTTGTTGACGCGATGCGAACATATTCCAATCCGCGTGATCGAAGCAGTCTTGAAGCTGGATTCAGATTGGTCGGACCAGCGTTGAACAAACCTGAGCGCGGGAGCTTGTTTTTTGAGTGTCTGTTTGTAGGCTGGAATCAACAAAATGGAGTCGTGGTCAGCTTTTCCGAAAGGGGGGCGGGGAGGGCCTTATAAGCGTCGCGGAAATTAGTATAACAATGGTCTAGTGTTTTTCCAGCCCTGGTAGCACAATCGATATGCTGATAGAATTTAGGGAGTTTTGTTTTTAGATTAGCCTTGTTAAATCCCCAGCTACGATGAATGCAGCCTCAGGGTGTGTGGTTTCCAGTTACAAAGAGTCAGATAAAGTTCGTTCAGGGCCATCGATGTGCTGCTTGGGGAATATATACGGCTGTGATTATGATTGAAGAGAATTCCCTTGGTAGATAATGCGGTCGACATTTGATTGTGAGGAGTTCTAGATCAGGTGAACAGAATGACTTGAGTTCCTTGTGTTTGTTATGATGATCACACCACTTCTCGTTAATCATAAGGCATACCCCCCCGCCCCTCTTCTTACCGGAAAGATGTTTGTTTCTGTCGGCGCGATGCATGAAGAAACCAGCTGGCTGCACCGACTCCGTTAGCGGCCCTTGAGTTAGCCATGTTTCCGTGAAGCAGAGCACGTTGCAATCCCTGATGTCTCTCTGGAATGCTACCCGTGCTCGGATTTCATCAACCTTATTGTCAAGAGACTGGACATTGGCGAGTAGTATGCTAGGGAGTGGAGCGCGATGTGCCCGTCTCCGAAGCCTGACCACGAGACCGCCTCGTTTTCCCCTTTTTCGGCGTCGCACAGGGTCGCCGGCTGGGATCAGATCCATTGTATTGGGTGGAAGGCAAAACACTGGATCCGTTTCGGGAAAGTCATATTCCTGGTAGGAACGATGATGAGTTGACGTTAATCGTATATTCAGTAGTTCCTCCCGACTGTATGTAATGAAACCTAAGATTACCTGGGGTACCGATGTAAGAAATAACACGTAAAAAAACAAAATACTGCATATTTTCCAAGGAACGCGAAGCGAGGCGGCCATCTCTTTTCGGCGCCGGAGTTCTAGATCGTTACCGGACATGTACTCAAAGCACGCGCGGACCAACTGTCAAGTGTCTTCACTGACATTTTCAACCTCTCCCTGACCGAGTCTGTAATACCTACATGTTTCAAACAGACCACCATAGTCCCTGTGCCCATGGAAGCGAAGGTAACCTGCCTAAATGATTACCGCCCTGCTGCACTCACGTCGGTAGCCAGGAAGTGCTTTAAAAGGCTGGTAATGGCTCACATCAGCAGGATCTCCTGGACACGCTAGACCCACTCCAATTCTCATACCGCCCCAACAGATCCACAGATGACGCAATCTCAATCGCACTCCACACCGCCCTTTCCCACCTGGACTAAAGGAACACCTATGTGAGGATGCTGTTCATCGACTACAGCTCAGAGTTCAACACCATAGCACCCATGAAGCTCATCACTAAGCTAAGGACTCTGGGACCAAACACCTCCCTCTGCAACTGGATCCTGGACTTCCTAACAGGCCACCCCCAGGTGGTAAGAGTAGGTAACAACACGTCTGCCACGCTGATCCTTAACACTGGGGGCCCTCAGGGGTGTGTACTTACTCCCCTCCTGTAGTCTCTGTTCACCCACGACTGCATGGCCAAACACGACTCCAACACCATCATTAAGTTTGCTGACGACACAACAGTGGTAGGCCTGATCACCAACAACGATGAGACGGCCTATAGGGAGGAGGTCAGAGAACTTGCAATCTGGTGCCAGGACAACAACCTCTCCCTTAATGTGAGCAAGACAAAGGAGCTGATCGTGGACTACAGGAAAAGGCGGGCCGAACAGGCCCCCATTAACATCGACAGGGCTGTAGTGGAGCGGGTCAAGAGTTTCAAGGTCCTTGTGTCCACATCACCAACGAACTATCATGGTCCAAACATACCAAGACAGTCGTGAAGAGGGCACGACAAAAACCTTTTCCCCCTCAGGAGACTGAAACGATTTGGCATGGGCCCCCAGATCCTCAATAGGTTCTACAGCGCACCATCGAGCGCATCCTGACCGGTTGCACACCCCCTGACCGGTTGCATCACCCCTTGGTATGGCAACTGCTCGGCATCTGACCGTAAGGTGCTACAGAGGGTAGTGCGGAGCGGCCCAGTACATCACTCGGGCCAAGCTTCCTGCCATCCAGGACCTATATAATTAGGTGGTGTCAGAGGAAAGCCACAAAAATGTTAGAGACTATAGTCACCCACTGTAGACTGTTTCTCTGCTACCGCACGGCAAGCGGTACCGGAGCGCCAAGTCTAGGACCACATGGCTCCTCAACAGCTTCTACCCCCAAGCTATTAGACTGATGAACAATTCAGAAAAATCGCCACCGGACAATGTACATTGATCCCCCCCTCTTTGTACACTGCTGCTACTCGCTGTTTGTTTGTTACCTATGCATAGTCTCCCGGGGGCGCAGTGCTCTAGGGCACTGCATCGCAGTGCTAGCTGCCCACCAGAGTCTCTGGGTTCGCGCCCGGGCTGGGCTGGGTTCGCGCCCAGGCTCTGTCGCAACCGGGAGATCCGTGGGGCCGACGCACAATTGGCATAGCGTCGTCCGGGTTAGGGAGGGTTTGGCCGGTAGGGATATCCTTGTCTCAGTATGTAAAAATGTAATAAAATGTATGCACTCTACTGTAAGTCGCTCTGGATAAGAGCGTCTGCTCTTGGCCGGTAGGGATATCCTTGTCTCAGGATGTAAAAAATGTAATAAAATGTATGCACTCTACTGTAAGTCGCTCTGGATAAGAGCGTCTGCTAAATGGACAAAAATGTAAATAGTCACTTCGCCCCCACCTACATGTACAGATTACCTAGCCTGTACCCCTGCACACTCACTCGGTACCGGTGCCTCGTTATTGTTATTCTGATTGTATTACTTTTGATTATTACTTTTTATTTAGTCTACTTGGTAAATATTTTCTTCTTCTTGAACTGCACTGTTGGTTAAGGACTTGTAAGTAAGCATTTCACGGTAAAGTCTACACTTGTTGTATTCGGCACATGTGGCAAATAACGTTTGATTTGATTTAATTTGATCACTTACCCTTCCATTTCTTGACCAGTTGTCCGGGACAAGGATATTGTTTTGATGTGCCAATTCGTAGGCAAGATCTCTGGATTTGAGGCGAATAAGCCCATGAGACTGGTCTGTAAGATTCTTGATATGTTTATCAAGCTGAGGACTTCCATGTCATCATATAAGACCTGGTGTGTCTCCGCTACTCTATCATAGCCTCTCTTTATCAAGCGAGACTCCATGTCATCATATAAGACCTGGTGTGTCTCTGCTACTCTATCATAGCCTCTCTTTATCAAGCTGAGACTCCATGTCATCATATAAGACCTGGTGTGTCTCTGCTACTCCATCATAGCCTCTCTTTCACACAGGTACATGTTAATAGTCTTTTTTGTTCATGTACCTCTTCAGTGTCATTCAGTCTATTTGTTCATCCCTTGCTGCTGTTCAAATGGACTTCTTCCCTTCTATCACTTCCTTGGCTTCTCTCTCAAGAACCTCAAGGGGGGCTAGACCTCTGCTTGTTTTACTTTTAATASACGATGTAACAATACAAATGCACTATGACAGATTACATTTAGTCTGTTTTATGGTTAATATGCATATAATCTTTCCAATCATCATTTGTATGGGGTATGGTGGTGATTGGCTCAATTTAATCCAAGGCAACCATTTTGACTATATTAGCCCACACAGCTACAAAGATGTACTGTCATGTAGTTTTAGGACCTCATATTGTAGCTTTCAGAGACCCTAACAGATGTATTAAAGTCTTAAAACATTCTACTTTGGTTTAGAAACAAGCATCATGAAACCTTTAACACAATACATTCATTTGACTTTGTGGTTTCTTCATTTACAGACTCCACGAAATGATGACCTCTGTGTATAATTTCCTAGAAACAACTAACCCAACTCTCCCCTAGTGTTTTTCTTCAATGTCGACAAAATCATCTGACATCCAATTACCTTGCTATCATCCAAATAAGTCATGCAAGAGAAACATTGCGTGGCTATCCCGCTGCAGGAAGTGTGCAGAGAATATTAGTGACACAAGGCTTGGATGAAAGACCCAGATGACATAACGCCTGTCTATCTCACAGGGGAGACAAAGGTTCTGCTGAGCCAATCCATTCTGCTACCGGATGCCTGCTTCTCTCTCTCTCTCTCTGCCTCTGTGGCAGTCAGTAACAAGGTCACAGAGAAATGGACCACTCTGTAAACACAGCTAGGTCATGGTGTCTGGTAAAATGCATAGGAAGGCAAGGCCTCTGCCCTGGGCATGTTGTCTCAGTTAGAACATTGATTAGAATCAGTACTCTAGGACAGGAATTGTACATCTTAGGTTATTGAACACTGTGTGTATCCTGTGTACCCTATGTGATCTGGTCTAAACTGGTGCAGAATTCAGTTGCTTTGGAAGTATTCAGAKCGCTGGACTTTTTCCACATTTTCTTTTGTTACAGTTTTATTCTAAATGGATAAAATATTTTTTCCCCTCATCAATCTACACACAATACCCCATAATGACAAAGCAAAAACAGGTTTAGACATTTTTGCATATTTATAAAAATAAAAAAATGAAATTTCACATTTACATAAGTACTCTGACACTTTACTAAGTATTTTGTTGAAGCACCTTTGGCAGCGATGACAGCACAGAGTCTTCTTGGGTATGATGCTACAAGCTTGGCACACCTGTATTTGGGGAGTTACTCCCATTCTTCTCRGCAGATCCTCTCAAGCTCTGTCAGGTTGGATGGGGAGCGCCGCTGCACAGCTATCTTCAGGTCTCTCCAGAGATGTTCGATCGGGCTCTGGCTGGGCCACTAAAGGACATTCAGAGACTTGTCCCGAAAACACTCCTGCGTTGTCTTGGATGTGTGCTTAGGGTCGTTGTCCTGTTGGAAGGTGAACCTTCACCCCAGTCTGAGGTCCTGAGCGCTCTGGAGCAGGTTTCCATCAAGGATCTCTKTGTACTTTGCTCCGTTCATCTTTCCCTCAATCCTGACTAGTCTCCCAGTCCCTGCTGCTGAAAAACATCCCCAGAGCATGATGCTGCCACCACCATGCTTCACCATAGGGATGGTGCAAGGTTTCCTCCAGACGTGACGCTTGGCATTCAAGCCAAAGAGTTCAATCTTGGTTTCATCAGTCCAGAGAATCTTGTTTCTTATGATCTGAAAGTCCTTTAGGTGCCTTTTGGCAAACTCCAAGTGGGCTGTCATGTGCCTTTTACTGAGGAGTGGCTTCCATCTGGCCACTCTACTATAAAGGCCTGATTGGTGGAGTGCTGCAGAGATGGTTGTCCTTCTGGAAGGTTCTCCCATCTCCACTAAGGAAGTCTGGAGATCTGTCAGAGTGAACATWYGGTCCTCTGATTGCGCAGTTTGGCTGTGCAGACATCTCTATAAAGAGTCTTGGTGGTTACAAACTTCTTCTATTTAAGAATGATGGAGGCCACRGTGTGCATGGGGACCTTCAATGCTACAGACATATTTTGGTACCCTTCCCCAGATCTGTGCCGACACAATCCTGTCTTGGAGCTCTACGGAGGATTCCTTAGACCTTATGGCTTGGTTTTTGCTCTGACTTGCAGTGTCAAATGTGGGACCTTATATAGTCCTTTTTCCTGTACCCAAGAAGGTAAAGATAACTGAACTAAATGACTATTGCCCCGTAGCACTCACATCTGTCATCATGAGTGGCTTTGAGAGACTAGTCAAGGATCATATCACCCCTACCTTACCTGCCACCRTAGACCCACTTCAGTTTGCATACTGCCCCAGCAGGTCCACAGACGATGCAATCGCCACCACACTGCACACTGCCCTATCCCATCTGGACAAGAGGAATACCTATGTAAGAATGCTGTTCATTGACTACAGCTCAGCATTCAACACCATAGTACCCTCCAAGCTCATCATTAAGCTTGAGGCCCTGGGTCTCAACCCCGCTCTGTGCAACTGGGTCCTGGACTTTCTGACGGGCCGCCCCCAGGTGGTGAAAGTAGGAAACAACATCTCCACTTTGCTGAACATCAACACTGGGGCACCACAAGGGTGCGTGCTCAGCCCTCTCCTGTACTCTCTGTTCACCCATGACTGCGTGGCCATGCACGCCTCCAAGTCAATCATCAAGTTTGCAGATGACACAACAGTAGTGGGCTTGATTACCAACAATGACGAGACAGCCTACAGGGAGGAGGTGAGGGCCCTCAGAGTGTGATGTCAGGAAAACAACCTCTCACTCAGGAGATGATCGTGGACTTCAGAGGGAGCACCCCCCATCCACATCGACGGGACAATAGTGGAGAAGGTGGAAAGTTAAGTTCCTCGGCGTACACATCACGGACAAACTGAAATGGTCCACCCACACAGACAGTGTGGTGAAGAAGGTGTAACAACGCCACTGACTGGCTTGTCACCTAAAACCCTCAAACTTTTACAGATGCACAATTGAGAGCATCCTGTTGGGCTGTATCCCCGCCTGGTACYGCAACTGCACCGCCCTCAATCGTAAGGCTCTCCAGAGGGTTGTGCGGTCTGCACAACGCATCACCGGGGGCAAACTACCTGCCCTCCAGGACACCTACAGCACCCGATGTCACAGGAAGGCCAAAAAGATCATCAAGGACAACAACCACCTGAGCCACAGCCTGTTCACCCCGCTACCATCCAGAAGGCGAGGTCAYAATTTGTTCTTAACCGACTTGCCTAGTTAAATAAATGTAAATAAATAAAAATAAATATMAATAAATAGATCACTATTCACTTTAAATAATGCCACTTTAATAATGTTTACATATCTTATATTACTCATCTCATATGCATATACTATGCCGCTCGGTCATCGCTCATCTATATATTTATATGTACATATTCTTATTCCATCCCTTTAGATTTGTGAGTATTAGGTAGTTGTTGAATTGTTAGATTACTTGTTACTGCACTGTCGGAACTAGAAGCACAAGCATTTAGCTACACTCGCATTAACATCTACCAACCATGTGTATGTGACCAATAACATTTGATTTTATTTAACTAGACAGGTGTGTACCTTTCCAAATCATGTCCAATCAATTTAATTTACCACAGGTGGACTCCAATCAAGTTGTAGAAACATCTCAAGGATGATCAATGGAAACAGGATGCATCTGAGCTKAATTTTTTGTCTCATAGCAAAGGGTCTAAATACTTGTAAGGTTTCTGTTTTACATTTTTTATACATTTGCAAAAATGTCTAAATTCCTGTTTTTGCTTTGTCATTATGGGGTACTGTGTGTGGATTGATGAGGATAAAAACATCTAGTTCATCCATTTTAGAATAAGGCTGTAACGTAACAAAATGTGTAAAAGGTCAAAGGGTCTGAATACAATGGCTTACGAAATTATTCACCCCCTTGGCATTTTTACTATTTTGTTGTCTTAAAATTTATTTTTTGGGGGGTTTGTATCATTTGATTTACACAACATGCCTACCACTTTGAAGATGCTAAATATGTTTTATTGTGAAACAAACAAGAAATAAGATCTTGAGCATGCATAACTATTCACCCCCCCCCCAAAGTCAATACTGTGTAGAGCCACCTTTTGCAGCAATTACAGCTGCAAGTCTCTTGGGGTATGTCTCTATAAGCTTGGCACATCTAGCCACTGGGATTTTTTCCCATTCTTCAAGGCAAAACTGCTCCAGCTCCTTCAAGTTGGAAGGCTTCCGCTGGTGTACAGCAATCTTTAAGTCATGGAGTGTACGGCTTAAAGTGGTCCTATGGACAGATACTCCAATCTCCATTGTGGAGCTTTGCAGTTCTTTCAGGGTTATCTTTGGTCTCTTTGTTGCCTCTCTGATTAATGCCCTCCTTGCCTGGGCCGTGAGCTTTGGTGGGAGGCCCTCTCTTGGCAGGTTTGTTGTGGTGCCATATTCTTTCTATTTTTTAATAATGGATTTAATGGCGCTCTGTGGGATGCTCAAAGTTTCTGATATTTTTTTATAACACAACCCTGATCTGTACTTATCAACAACTTTGTCCCTGACCTGTTTGGAGAGCTCCTTGGTCTTCGTGGTCCCTCTTGCTTAGTGGTGCCCCTTGCTTAGTGGTGTTGCAGACTCTGGGGCCTTTCAGAACAGGTGTATATATACTGAGATCATGTGACAGATCATGTGACACTTAGATTGCACACAGGTGGACTTTATTTAACTAATTATGTGACTCCTGAAGGTAATTGGATGCACCAGATCTTATTTAGGGGCTTCATAGCAAAGGGGGTGAATACATATGCARGCACCACTTTTCAGTTGTTTTTTTACTTCAGATTTCTTTTTAACAAATTATTTTTTCCATTTCACTTCACCAATTTGGACTATTTTGTGTATGTCCATTACATGAAATCCAAATAAAAATAAATTTAAATTACAGGTTGTAATGCAACAAAGCAGGAAAAACGCCAAGGGGGATAAATACTTTTGCAAGGCACTGTACTTTCCGAATGCACTGTACATACAGACAGAAAAAACATAGGCTAACATTTTCAATTATTTCAATTATTTAAGTTATTTAAGTTATAATATATATTATGATCAGGCAAGACAAGTTATAAGTGCCTTTGAACGGGGTGTGGTAGTAGGTGCCAGGRGCACCGGTTTGTGTCAAGAACTGCAACGCTGCTGGGTTTTTCACACTCAACAGTTTCCTGTGTGTATCAAGAATGGTCCACCACTCAAAGGACATCCAGTCAACTTGACACAACTGTGGGAAGCATTGGAATCAACATGGACCAGCATCCCTCTGGAATGCTTTCGACACCTTGTAGAGGTCATGAGTGCAAAAGGGGGTGCAACTCTATATTAGGAAGGTGTTCTTAATGTTTGGTATACTCAGTGTATAGATGATCTGGCACATGGACTCATCTTGACATCAGACAACTTTTAACATCTCAAAACATCTCAAAAATTTTGGATTTTGAATTGTAATGTCCAMGGCCATTTCTAGCATTTTTGGTGGGGCCCCCCATCTCGCGGGCAAAACAGTTTAGCTGCCCCGTCTTGGTGGTGGAGAGAAAAATGTGTGGCTTTAACGTTAATGGCGTGGAGAAAATATTGCAGTTTTAAAGCACATTTTCTGTAATCCATTTTTTTTTCATGGGGCAGAGAAAACCTTTAAGCAGTTTTAAAATTAATTTCATGCAATGCTACTCATTTTGCCATGGGGCGGAAAGAACACTGCTGTTTTAAAGCAAATTTCCTGCAATGCTACACATTTTGCCATGTCTTATGCAATGTTCATATGATATCTGAGTGAGAGTGACTAAATCAATGGGGGACCCCTGCAGGTGATGGTGCCTAGGTAGCTTGAGTGCCCGGTCAGTAATTCGMCCATGATTATTTAAAGGTTTAGATAGCTGTCAAGACTAATGTTAGCTGACATGGGCTAATTGAGTTAACGTCAGTGACTGACATAACAAGGCGAAAACTGCTGACACACTACCAAACTGCTGAAGCACTATGCAATTGTTAGTTGTGTCCTACTATCAATCCTAACTAAACAGTACATTGAGTTGTGGCCAATGACTGTTGAAGTGGCCGTTTATGTCTAGAAACGGCACTGACAATGTCCATTTGAATGTTATTTCTCCCATATTGTATTTAACTGCTCCTCAGTTCTACTTTCTAACCAAGTGGGAATGTGGTAATTACCAGTTGCGAAGTCGTAAATACGAGATGTGTGCTTTCACGTTTTGAACTGGGAAATACCATCAAACATGGTGGTCATTAGAAGGTTTGTGAGTGTTTTGCTCTTTTTTGCCGACGAAAAGTATATCCAGAGCTGCTTTCACTTTCTAAATCAAAAGGAAGATGAACAGAATCAATAAACTACTGCTGATGACGCCGCCATGCGTAATGTATTTTTTTTGTTGACAAGTAACGTCAGAGAGGTGCAGGGGAGAACGGGGATGATAGATGAGTTTCCCACTTGTAATTATCAATTGAATTGGCGTTCAAGTGGATTTTCCCAGTCATATGCTGTTATTTACAAAGTTACTAGATGATGTGAAGGCAGTTTTATAGAGATGGCTATTTATTATGCAGAGGGAGAGATACAGACAGGCACAGTAAGTGTTGGGCGGATTATTTACTGTAATCCGATTAGACATTTTTTTTTATATAATCCGGGTTGATTACAGTTACTTCAATTAGTTATCCCGAAACATGTAATCCGTTACTACCCAACGCTGCCGCACAGTTATAACTTCAGGTCTCTAGATGGCGATAAAGACTAAGAAAATACATCTGAGTGAGGTTTATGGTTTTATTCAAATCGGCCAAAACAAATGTGGGATTTCATTCAAAAATCCACCTAGTGGTGCCGTTTGCAAGTATAAAGTGAGGAGGCAGTGTTTGGTTTTGGGGGCTGGGTTGCCTATGGAATCTGCTAGTCTCTGCCTACTTTCTCGCATCAGCACCACTAAGCTTTGATTGCGTTTTAGCCCGGTCTGTCTGCATCTGCGTTCCTTGCCTCGCGTCTTTGATATTAGCCTACAACACAGCAGACGAAGAAACGAAAAGGATTTATAAAAGTGTGTCCATCGTAAGTAGATGTTTTTATTTGACATATTCTGTTTTTGGACGCTAAAGACGAGGTAGTCTAGGCTAGGTTACTGCAGGTGTAGCCCCATGAACAGCCCGATAACATAATAGGTGATTTTCCACCTTTTTTAAATGTAGAATATATTAATTTTGATAAATTAGATGGGGAAAATGATATCTCAAGTTAGCCTGCACACCCACATATTTAATTTATAAAATCTTTTGAATAATTAAACGGGTTTTCATAGCGTCTTATTAGCCTGTTACAATATTTGATGTTATTATGAAGTTAAAGTTGAAATCCAATGTAGGTCATTTAAATGTTTAAATAAACTTGGTTGGATTAAATAACAAACGTATCGATTTGCATGGTCAGTAGATGTTTAATGTTTGATAAATGACACATGAACAATGAACTAACATCGTTTTTGTTATATTTACAGCATCTGCTTGAGAAGTGCACTATTTTCTATTAGTAAAGATGGTTAAACTGGGGAGCAATCTAGAAGACAAAGGCGTTAAACCCGTCAGTGTGGAGGATGGCTTCCAAAACGTGCCGCTCATCACCCCTCTGGACGTCGGTAACCTCCAGTATGGAGCCCCAGACAAGGTAAAATGGACTGTCTGTCTGCTCTGCTCTCCTCTCCGACTCAGTCCTTGATTTATTGCCATTGCCATTACATAATTGAACAGAAATCCCATCTTTCTGTCATCTCAATTGCCCTCTTGCTTCCTTTGTTTAAAGCACCTATTAAAGAAGCAGGTGTATAACTGGCATGTACATCATCCATTCAAGGAAGCCAGCAAACATGTAATCTCTAATTTACTTTGACAAGGGGGGTTTATTTTTTTGGCCCAGCACTGACGACTTCTGCTGCTTATTACACAGAATGATGATGAATGAATCACTGAACTGAACGTGTTAATATGATTGATATGAGTAATGATATTTGTAATTGTTTAATAATGCATATAATTGAATCTTATTTTGAAGGGATTTTCAATCATAACAGCTGATCGGCTAGTGTTCTCCATATGAACACAGCAGTTCTTTCTTTCTTTCATAGGAGTGAAGGACAGGTCCTTTGTTGTGTTGTCACAAGGCATATCTGCCGATGTCATTTCATGCATGTTTTACTTCAGCAGGGAATGCTGATATTAATTTGACATTGAGGATGTAAAGAAATAACTGTCCTCTCCCTGTGATTTATTTGTCAGCTCCCAGCTGATCATGAGGTTGGCTCTTGGTTTATTTGATCGACAGCACAACAGAGCCCGTGGCCCCATGCAGGCCGAGCCCGTCACTCTATAGTAACCATTAGGAGAAGAACCGTGACACTTTTGCAGAGTGGTGCTTCAGCCCTCGTCTTGAATTCTGCTGAGGAAGGCACAATCTCTCAGTACACCTGCTAACTGGAGTAGCCTGTCACTCCACACAGACGTGCAGCATTACAAAAGAGACCTGTGTCATATTTCACTAGGGGTGCAGGGTCACAATAGCAGGTTCTGCCTCTCCTTCCACAACAGTGTTATAAAGGGAGACTCTGGGGAGACGGAGCATCCATTGGCCAGCATGGCACACAAACACAGACAGACAGAACAGCTTTATCTCTTTATCTGTCTGTCTATCCCATGCCCGCCCTAGGAGGAATTGGAGCACCATTCAGAATTTTCAATGCGTTGATTCATGCCTCTCAAGTGTCATATAAGATATACCATTCAGAGGGTCGGAATGGGTCAAGAGCAGTGCTATTGGACTGTGATTATGGGAACAGCTGCTTTAGAGAAAATGTCAAAATGGATAAGTACATAATTGCTGGTTGTTTGGAGATGGAGTTGTTGAAGTGGACTAGGTGCCATGCCAATATTTTTCCGAGGGTGGTTGGATAACTAGAAAAAATATGAAGGTTCTACTTTGCATACAGCCTTGGAAAATGCAGTTGAGTTATTTATTTTAATGGGAAATTATTGACATTTGAAACAATGCAGTGTAGGCTCATTTCATAATGTGTTTACAGTGGTCCTGTGTTTCCATGAACAGTGAAAATGACATGAAATGACATGACATGACATCAGAGGGTTTGAATAGTCTTTGTTGTCTCTATGAAGAGTGGACATCAATGTCTCTCAGATTCCCCTCAAAGCGCTGTCATTCTAGTATCTAGTTCGTCCCTGACAGAGATTGAGAGGTGGTCTAGGCAGGCTCTCAGAGCTCTGGAGGGCAGTGGTGTGTGTAGACTAGACACAGTGTAGTCTTGTTGGGCTACAGATGATGCATAGCTGTGGGTACAGTTCACATTCTGCTGCATTCCCAAGATTCCATGTTCACCGTCTGGTTAAAAACCTCCCCAGCCTGAGGTGATGTTACCATGTTTTCTCAGAGATTCTTGGCTGTATGTTATATGGAAATAATGTATTTTTATGGGGTGGATCAGCTTTAACATTGCAGATAGATTGCAGCTTCTATCAATGTAATTGTCTGCATCATTTGCAATCCACCATATATATTTTGTTTATAAATATAGATATTATTTTTAATATATTTGATATATTTTCCTTTATTATTTCCCCTAACCCTACCACCCCTCCCCTAATTGGAGTAAACTAATGGACAACAACACTTAGGCTTCTACTTCCAGTTCATACATACTAAATAACYMTGGAGGCTGCTGCGGGGAGGACGGCTCATAATAATGACTTGCTGGAACGGAGCGAATGGAATGGCATCAACCATATGGAAACCATGTGTTTGATGTATTTGATACCATTCCACCAATTCCGCTCCAGCCATTACCACGAGCCCGTTCTCCCCAATTAAGATGCCACCAACTTCCTGTGCTATATACATTTTATGGACGCAGTATATTATACATTAGTTATCTTTTATTTGTTTTTAGTCCCACCCTTCAGCTCCCCTCAACCCCTCCCATCTATCTCTGATCATTTTATTTCTATTTGCCATATATTGTTCAACATTGTGAAACATTCTGTGATGTTTCACAAAAGTRCAGAACCTTTCTATTCTCATAGTTTCTACAGATTGTAAATTAAAGATACACATTTTAGGTAAGAAATTTAGGTAAAAAATTATATTATTGATCAATTGACTATGACTTTTCACATCACCCAGCAGTGCTATCTGCAGAGTTAGCTCCAGGTAAATGTTGCAATTCTTCAGCCATTGCTGAACCTGTGACCAAAAACAAGCTACATATGGACAATAACAAAAAAGAAAATCAAATGACTCTGTCTTTTCGCAGCAAAATGTCACTGTTTATCAGGTGAATATAAAACAATGACTGAAATAGATGGAAGAGAAAGTCAACCATGGCACCCTCTCTGGACATTATTACAGAGAGGCCAAGAGGTCTGAAGGGTATTTACACATTGTACCTTCAAACATAACTCTAAACACTGTGGGGTTGAGTCTATTCTGTCATCCTGTGTTGGAGGAGTTGCCAGGGAACTACAGCTGTTGTTATCCCTCTAAGTCTAACCAGGGCTGGACAGGCTGGACAAGACTAACACAGGGGCTAACCAGGGCTGGACAGGACTACACAGGGCTACACAGGGCTGGACAGGCTGGACAGGACTACACAGGGCTGGACAGGACTGGACAGGACTGGACAGGACACACAGGGCTAGACAGGGCTGGACGGGCTGGACAGGACTACACAGGGCTGGACAGGACTGGACAGGACTACACAGGGCTGGACAAGGGCTACACAGAGCTAGACAGGGCTGGACAGGACTACACAGGGCTGGACAGGACTACACAGGGCTGGACAGGACTGGACAGGACTACACAGGGCTAGACAGGACTACACAGGGCTAGAGAGGGCTGGACAGGACTACACAGGGCTGAGAGGCTGGACAGGACTACACAGGCTAGACAGGGCTGGACAGGACTACACAGGGCTAGACAGGGACTGACAGGACGACAGGGCTAGACAGGACTACACAGGGCTAGACAGGGCTAGAGAGGGCTGGACAGGACTACACAGGGCTAGAGGGGGCTGGACAGGGAATACCACAGGGCTAGACAGGGCTGGACAGGACTACACAGGGCTAGACAGGGCCTGGACAGGACTAACAGGGCTAGACAGGGCTGGACAGGGCTAGACATGCTGAACAGGGCTAGACAGGGTTGGACAGGGCTAGACAGGACTAGACAGGGCTACACAGGGCTAGACAGGGCTGGACAGGGCTAGACATGGCTGAACAGGGCTAGACAGGGCTAGACAGGGCTGGACAGGGCTACACAGGGTTACACAGGGCTGGACAGGGCTACACAGGGTTACACAGGGCTGGACAGTGCTACACAGGGCTAGACAGGGGAACAAAACAGGCCAGGGAAACAGAATTTCTCTGTGGGTCAGTGCTGAGAGGAATTAGACCTGATCCCATCTAGACAGCCGGTGACGGGCCTGCAGGCCGCAGGGTCTCCAATATCTTGATTGGGTGGGAAACCAGCAGAGTAACTGAGCTGTGGAGTGTAATGAAGGGTGGTACATGTAGCACTTTGAATCAATCGTTTTCATAAGAATTCAGGCCCCAGGCCAAGCCTTTGATTGCACTTCTTTGAGAACAAGCTGCTGTTTTACAGGGTGAGTTGGATGACCCATCACTTGGCTCAAACATCTAAGAGCTTGTTGGTTATTGGATGAGGGATGCCATGTTGTGACTGTACAAGTGAGTCGTCTAATACTCACCCTGGAGTTTCCTCTCAGAATAACTGCAGTGTTTCTTAGAAAAGTGTACACACCAAAGCATAAAGGAGAATCTAGCAGAATATGTAAAGACAATATTTGGGGGCTTTTTTTTGTTATCTTGCTAGTCTTATTATCTTGGTAGGTTTATTATTTTGAGTTTCTTTGAAGTTTCACCTCCTTATTCCTTGTAGCAGTGATGCAGTCATTGATGTGCATTATTCAGACAGGAAGTCATTGGATACGTCCCAAATGGTAGCCCATTCCCTATTTGGTGCACTACTTTGACTAGMACCCTATTGCTAAAAGTAGTGCACTAAATAGGGAATAGGGTGCCATTTGGGACTTATSCATAATGACATAAAATGGGATCCTGTTCTAGGATTAGACAACGATCTTTCTGTGATCTTATTATCAGCCTTTTGWTGAAGGTAAATTATAATGCAAATACAGTCTGTTTGATTATCTGACTCAGTGGAGCTCCTAGGATGACCTACTGTACCTGGGGAACTGCATGTCCTCACCCAAGGGTAGCCTACATATTGCTTTTTCCCCATGAATGAGAAATGAAATGGCAGTGGTAATGATAACAGTGTCTCTAAAAAAGACAGAGAAGCATGGGGTGCAGACAGCCTGGTATTTCAGGGGGGAAATAAAATGTCAACATGATGGGGGAAGAAGTTAGAGAGGCTGTAATTGCAGAGTTCAGGGCAAGTAGCTGAGTCTCTTGGAGACTTCAGGACAATATAATGCCGTTAATTCCAGGTTGTGCTGTGGAGAGAGGAGGTACCAACGGTTTGTGGAAGGTGCAATTATTTTGGAAATGTATTACTTGATCCTATTATTGGAAGCGCTAGCACCATTCAGTTCCTGTAATTTGTCAAGTTAGAGAGGTCCAGGGGAAGATTGTCTGCAGATAGATATCTGAGAGGAACAGTATAGTGACATGTGGCCTGTAGCAGTGATAAGGAACCGCAGTACAGTCACAGTGGCCTGTAGCAGTGATAAGGAACCAGCAGCACAGTCATAGTGGCCTGTAGCAGTGTGAGGAACCAGCAGTAACATCAGTGGCCTGTAGCAGTGTAAGGACCCGCAGTACAGTCACAGTGGCCTGTAGCACTGATACGGAACCAGCAGTACAGTCACAGTGGCCTGTAGCAGTGATAAGGAACCGCAGTCAGTCACAGTGGCCTGTAGCAGTGATAAGGAACCAGCAGTACAGTCACAGTGGCCTGTAGCAGTGATGAGGAAACCAGCAGTACAGTCACCGTGGCCTGTAGCACTGATACGGAACCAGCAGTACAGTCACAGTGGCCTGTATCAGTGATAAGGAACCGCAGTACAGTCACAGTGCCCTGTAGCACTGATACGGAACCAGCAGTACAGTCACAGTGGCCTGTAGCAGTGATAAGGACCAGCAGTACAGTCACAGTGCCTGTAGCAGTGATGAGGAACCAGCAGTACAGTCACAGTGGCCTGTAGCAGTGTAAGGAACCAGCAGTACAGTCACAGTGGCCTGTAGCAGTGATAAGGAACCAGCAGTACAGTCACCGTGGCAGTGATAAGGAACCAGCAGGACAGTCACAGTGGCCTGTAGCAGTGATGAGGAACCAGAGTACAGTCACAGTGGCCTATAGCACTGATACGGAACCAGCAGTACGGTCACAGTGGCCTGTAGCAGTGAACGGAACCAGCAGTACAGTCACAGTGGCCTGTAGCAGTGATGAGGAACCAGCAGTACAGTCACAGTGGCCTGTAGCAGTGATAAGGAACCAGCAGTACAGTCACAGTGCCTATAGCACTGATACGGAACCAGCAGTACAGTCACAGTGGCCTGTAGCACTGATAAGGAACCAGCAGTACAGTCACAGTGGCCTATAGCACTGATGACGGAACCAGCAGTACAGTCACAGTGGCCTGTAGCAGTGATAAGGAACCAGCAGTACAGTCACAGTGGCCTGTAGCACTGATACGGAACCAGCAGTACAATGTCCTCAATTCATCAGTCATTTACTGCAGAGTATACTTTCTGACGAAATCTTCAATGAGACTTTCATACAAGCAGCACAATGAGGCTCACGTGGATTTTTTTTACATGTTTTAATTTAACCTTTATTTGACTAGGCAAGTCAGTTAAGAAGGTTGTGATACAGCCCGGGATCGAACCAGGGTCTGTAGTGACGCCTCTAGCAGTGAGATGCAGTGCCTTAAACCGCTGCGCCACTCGGGAGCACTCAGGATGTAATCACGTGCACATTTTTATCWCTCTCTCCCCCTCTGTGTTTTGACTGCTATTCTGAGCCAATTTCAGTGAAGAATGGCAGAGTGACATTACTGGGACAGGCCTCTGCTTACCCAACTCTCTGTTCCTCTACATCGTGTTAAAAGAGAGGGGATTGGTTCTGATTGGGGTGCATCATACAGGCCAGTGCCTAAAATAGCCAACCCCTGACAGTTGCTTGGCAGAGACAGAGACAGAGGTTAGAGTTTTTATGTTTCTCTCTCTGCCCTTGAATAGATAACACGGTGATGACATAACACGGTGATGACATAAGAGTAAGACTGTGCGGTATGATGGCTCTGTCTAACTGAAGTCCAGCTAACCCCTAAGGGAATTGTTTTTTTGCTGTGTCACTGTAACTGACTGTGTTTTGTCCTCTCCTTTCTCTGTAGGTGGTGGTGAAGACACGGACTGAGTACCAGACGGACCAGAAGAAATCCAAGATGAAGGTGCCCAAGGTGGAGGAGTTTACCATCAGCTTCACTGACGGAGTGTCAGAGAGACTCAAGGTACTCTGAAAGTTAATTTCTTAATTCACTGAGACAGACCAACTCTTCCCTCAGCGCTAAGATGCTACTTTGCGACGTTGCTGCCTGCTAGCGTTGTTCATATTAGAATTCCACTCCTTTAAGCACATATAGTGTTCCTGAGGAGTTATCTTTGGGAATGCATCAACTTCACGGATGCAGATGTAAGTTCCTTAGGAGCTGTACAGGGAACACAATGGTAATTGGGTTGTCATGGTAGCCAGATCTCATGCATCATGAGAATCTCTGTAATACTTAAGCTAGCAAGCTGAACGTCCGTGTGAATATAACAGTGTGTGATCCCCAGTACCTGACGACATACTGGATGTTTCTTCTGGATTTATTACACATTATTAACATACAGAGTAGATACCCAGGTTGAAATTGAAATGGACCTGAAGTTTCTTATAGAGCAGCTCTGTCACTAACAGTGAGAGGAGACCCAGACCATAGAGTGAAATGGATTGACCTCATCCATTGTTAACTCACGCTCTGCTTTCATTAGCCTCAATAGCAGTGGTCATTGWTCCCTCGGCACATCAAATCAATGGGCTGCAATTTCTTATACAGTCCTGAGAGTGAGGGCTGGGAATTGCCAGGGACCTCACAATATGATATTATCAATAGACGTAGGTGCCCATACAATATGTATTGCAATTCCCAGGATTCTATAGGTATTGTGATTCGATGCTGTGATTTTGTTGAGATTTGATGTTACACACATATTCACCATATGTTCCGTGTGGCTCAATTGGTAGAGCATGGTGTTTGCAACACCAGGCTTGTGAGTTTGATTCCCATGGGGGACAAGTATGAAAATGTATTGCTCTCACTACTGWAAGTCACTCTGGATAAGAGCATCAGCTAAATGTAATATTGTCACTATATGTCTTCTGCAGAAAGAGAAGAGAGAAAAGGAGTTTTGGTCAGTCATGGAAATAAAAGTATTTAAAACATTTTGGTTCACTATTTTAAAAAGAAGATGGAGAACAAGCTATAAGATGAAAAATACCAGAGTTTTGGTGCCGGTACAGCCAACTAGCGCTATCTAACGCTACCTAGCAAAAAACACAATATCTTCAGAAATAATATTGCGATATGTAACTGTAACGATTTCCCCCCCCCCCCATCACTTGTTTAGTGCTATTACCACTTTAGGTGCTGTTGAATTTTGATAGAAGAGAGGGTTCTGCAGAGTGTTTGACTATAATTATTGTGAGATGGAGTCTGGCAGTGAGGAAGGAGAGCAGAGAGAGGGGAAGTTTGGCTGTGCCGTTAAAGGTCATTTGAGGAGCCGGCAGAGGAAGAGAGAGACAATGAAATATTCAACACAAACAGAGGCTGTGAAGCTTGTCTGAGTGGGGTTGTGACTGACTGAGAGGAGGATCTCTTCTGCCTTGCTRCCTTTGTGGCAGAGTGGAGAGGCTTGATCGACCATGCCTGGCATTCCCTCCCACAGCTGGGAGATGAGATGGAGGTATTTGACCTGGAGACAAGGAGGGCCTTCTCTTGCAGACTGCACGGCGCAATGCGCTATCACCTTCTGTTTGGTGGAGGGGAATTCAAATGAGAGACTTTCTTTTAACTCAGTCTGATTTGTGTGCCGTAGGATCTTTTTGGGGGGCTGGCTGCCTTGCGTGACTGATTGAGCTGAATGAGCAGTGGTGTATTCTGACTATCCTCCCAGCCTAGCGCTGACTGGGGAGAAAGAGACGGATCTGTGTAGGAAGCTCACACATCGTCTCTCCATAGCAGATTGTGTTGATGGATGAAGCGCTCAGAGTATATATGCCTCACCTCCCTGCGATTGCTCCCAGTTGAGTTGAGCACGGCCAAATTCCCCATAGTTACTTTATCCGGGAAAAGGGGGAGGGACGTCTTCCTTCATTAAACACAAAACAAAAGAAGACTGAGGTCTCTTGGTATCTGATGCAGCAAAGCGTAACATATTAACATATCATGTCGAAATAAAAGGGGGCATTAGGAGGACTCAATTAAAGTGGGGAGGGGGGTGGAGGGACGGGTTTCAAGCTGTCTGCTGGGGCTCGGAGGGCAGGTTGTGGCTGGCTCTCTCATTCTCTGCAAGCAGGGAGGCAGGATGTTTGACCACACACTGCATGCCAAGTGGCTCACACAGCATGCCAAGTAGCTCACACAGCATGCCAAGTGGCTTTCACGGCAGCTGCCAAGTGGCTCACACAGCATGCCAAGTGGCTCACACAGCATGCCAAGTGGCTCACACAGCATGCCAAGTGGCACACACAGCATGCCAAGTGGCGCACACAGCATGCCAAGTGGCTCACACAGCATGCCAAGTGGCTCACACAGCATGCCACGTGGCTCACACAGCAGCAGCAGCAGTAGTAGTAGTAGTAGTAGTAGCAGCAGCAGCAGCAGCAGCAGCAGCAGTAGTAGTAGTAGTAGTAGCAGTAGTAGTAGTAGTGGTAGCCTAGTAGTAGTAGTAGTAGTAGTAGTAGCAGTAGCAGCAGTAGTAGTAGTAGTAGTAGTAGTAGTAGTAGCAGTAGTAGTAGTAGTGGTAGCCTAGTGTAGTAGTAGTAGTAGCAGTAGTAGTAGCATGTAGTAGTAGTAAGTAGTAGTAGTAGTAAGTAGTAGTAGTAGTAGTGGTAGCCTAAGTAGTAGTAGTAGTAGTAGCAAGTAGTAGCAGTAGTAGTAGTAGTAGTAGTAGTAGTAGGTACCTAAGTAGTAGTAGTAGAAGTAGTAGTAGTAGTGATGTACAGTAGCAGTAGCAGCAAATGCAGCAGCAGTAGTAGCCACGTCCAGTGCCTGCCACACACATTAGCGAGAGAGCCTCATCCAAAGCAAATTAATCATATAATTATCTTAACTTAACTTACTAGGCCTTTTTTCTCCCAACAGAAAAAAAAACTTATCGCAAGCACACAAGCAACGCCTCACTCCACTGAATGAGAGTTGGAGATGATTGATGTTCTAAGTACATATGTGACCTAAAGAGTGTTTCAGTTGGATGAGTAATGCTGCCATAACAGAATGTTCAGAGTGTATGGTTTATTTGTGCTAAGTCATTTATGAGTTTCAGAAATATGCACACACACACACACACACACACGCACGTGCACATACACGCACGCACAAACACATGCTCACACGCACACACATGCTCATACGAACACACACACGCTCACACACACACAACACAAAGGAAAAATTGGTTTCTTACCTGTAACATGGCCTTATATAAATACTCCATTTAAACTGGGAATCAATTCTTCAATTACGATACGGTTCTAGAAACAATAAAGCCCTTTACTTTCATATACATCAAAATAATCGCCAAACGTTTCAGAGACAAGCACGTTTCGAGACCAGCGTAGTTTCAGAGACGCACGTTTCAGAGACAGCACTTCAGGGAGGCGCGTGTTTCAGAGACAGCACGTTTCAGACAAGAGACGAGCACGTTCAGATGACAGACGTTTCAGAGACAGCGTGTTTCAGAGACAGCACTTTCAGAGACAGCACGTTTTCAGAACAGTGCAGCGTTTCAGAGACAGCACGTTTCACAGAGGACAGCACGTTTCTAGAGACAGCACGTCAGAGACAGCACGTGTTCAGAGACAGCGTTTCAGAGACAGCACGTTTCAGAGACAGCACGTTTCAGAGACAGCGTGTTTCAGAGACAGCACGTTTCAGAGACAGCACGTTTCAGAGACAGCACGTTTCACAGAGACAGCACGTGTGGTAGCACGTTCAGAGACAGCACGTTTCAGAGACAGCACGGTTTTCAGAGACAAGCACGTTTCAGAGACACGCGTTTCCAGTGACAGGCACGTTTTAGAGACAGCACGTTTCAGTGAACATGTTCCAGAGACAGCACGTTTAGTGACAGCACGTTTCAGAGACAGCACGTTTCAGAGATAGCACGTTTCAGTGACAGCACGTTTCAGTGACAGCACGTTTCAGAGATAGCAGTTCAGGACAGGCACGTTTCAGAGAAGCACGTTTCAGGACAGCACGTTTCAGAGACAGCACAGTTTCAGAGACAGCACGTTTCAGAGACAGCACGTTTCAGAGACAGCACGTTTCAGAGACCAGCACGTTTCAGAGATAGCACGTTTCAGTGACACGCACGTTTCAGAGACAGCACATTTCAGAGACAGCATGTTTCAGAAGACAGCACGTTTCAGAGACAGCACGTTTCAGAGACAGCACATTTCAGACAGCACTTCAGAGACAGCACGTTTCAGAGACAGCACGTTTCAGAGACAGCACGTTTCAGAGGACAGCACGTTTCAGAGAGATAGCACGTTCAGTACAGCACGTTTCCAAGACAGGACAGCACATTTCAGAGACAGCAGTTTCAAGAGACATGCACACGTATTCAGAGAGAGACAGCACGTTTCAGAGACAGCACGTTATCAGAGATAGCAAGTTTCTGGAAGACTTCTTCCATACACGCAGGTGTTCGGAGCATGCTAATTAGTATAGGTGGTCCCTCCATCTGCAGTCTGTCTTCTGTAAACACGGCTGTACAACATGGAGATGTGGCCATGTGGGAACACTAACCCTAACACTATTAAAGGTGTGTATCCATTTCTCGCTGATATGAAAGGTAAGGTCCTTATGCTTAACGCCTTTGTCAATTGACAATGACTCTTATGTGTAATGTAATGAAATGGAACTGAGAGTCACAAATAACAATGGAGACTCAAAGTAAATGACGGTATAGAAAAATAAAAAAGAGCAAGAGCTGAGCTGAGACGGCTCTCTCTCTCTGTCAAGGGACTCAGCAGAATGAGAATGAAGGGCAGGTGCTGGCTGGGTGTCTCCACATATCCAAAACATTGCCTGTGAGCATCAGAGGTGAACCAGTTGCATACACAGCTCGAGCAAGACATTCATCAGCATTTCTCAATGGACAAATTTACTCCATTGAGTCAAAAAAACTTCTGATTCCAGGAGGGACCATGAGCTGTTGCTATCGGTAAGGTGTCTGATTCATCATTTTCACCTCGAATAGAAGTAGAGGGACTTTTGTCAGAGGTTGCTTGTTGTGAGCACTGAGGGAACTTTATGCACTTGGCCAGATGATTCTGCATCTTTGTTGCATTCTTCACATAAGATTTGGCACAGTATTTGCAAATGTGCATAGCTTTTCCTTCTACATTAGCTGCAGTGAAATGTCTCCACACATCAGATAGTGCCCTTGGCATTTTCCTGTAAAGAGTTTTTTTTTTTTTTTGAAAAAATAAATAAATACAATTCCATGTACAGATAAATAGTTAAGCAATTAGATTAAACAACTCCTTTGTAAGATATATGTTTTAATATGAAACATGTATGGAAACAGGTGAATTAACACTCAGTTAGCAGGCTCAAGCAAGCTAAAACCCACATGGTAGCAAAAACTAACTAGCAGAAATTGTTAACAAGTTAGAAATGATTTAAACACACTTTGCTGTAGGCTACTATTTACTAGTTAACAAAAAATCATGTATGTCATATAAAATATATTCACCTCACCCAGTATTGTAATCAAAACTTACCAGAACGCATGTAGTACTTGGCTCAGACAGTYTAGTAGTGTGGGAGCAATAGCATCTCATTAGTGTGCAAGATCTTGAGAATCAGCTGTACATGTGATGGAAGAGTGCACTGCACATGTGATGGAAGAATCCACTGTGCGTGCAGAGGGTTGCAATTCCATTGAATTGGGGATAGTTTAACCAAAATATGCCACAAGACCTAGAATTGCCTTATGTGTATCCCACAAAAAAGGCTCAATGTTATAAGCTAACTTTTTTGATGAATTTCAGCAAAATTCCCCAAATTCCAGGGCTTAACTTCCCGTGGAAAATGTCTGGAAAAATTCTGGAAATTTACCGGAAAGTTTCCAACCCTTTGCATCCCTAATAGAGAGTAGAGAGTAGTAGACAGTATAGAGTAAGCGAGAGTATAGAGTAGTAGAGAGTAGTAGAGAGTAAACGAGAGTATAGAGTAGTAGTGAGTATATATTATAGAGTAGTAGAGAGTCGAGAGTAGAGAGTATAGAGTAGTAGGTAGTAGAGAGGAGTAGAGAGTATTAGAGAGTATATAGTAGTAGATAGTATAGAGTAGTAGAGTTTAGAGTAGTAGAGAGTATATAGTAGTAGAGATAGTAGAGAGTAGAGAGTAGTAGAGAGTATATAGTAGTAGAGATAGTAGAGAGTATAGAGTAGAGAGTAGTATAGAGTATAGAGTAGTAGAGAGTAGTAGAGTTTAGAGTAGTAGAGAGTATATAGTAGTAGAGATAGTAGAGAGTATAGAGTAGAGAGTAGTAGAAAGTATAGAGTAGTAGGTAGTAGAGAGTAGTAGAGAGTATTAGAGAGTATATAGTAGTAGAGAGTAGAGAGTGTAGAGTAGAAGAGAGTATAGCGTAGTAGAGAGTATATAGTAGTAGAGAGTAGAGAGTGTAGAGTAGAAGAGAGTATAGAGTAGTAGAGAGTAGAAGAGAGTATGGCGTAGTAGAGAGTATAGAGTAGCAGAGAGTAGAGAGTAGTAGAGAGTAGCAGAGAGTATAGAGTAGCAGAGAGTATAGAGTAGTAGAGAGTAGCAGAGAGTATAGAGTAGGAGTGAGTATAGAGTAGTAGAGAGTAGAAGAGAGTATGGAGTAGTAGAGAGTAGAAGAGAGTAGTAGAGAGTAGAAGAGTGTATGGAGTAGTAGAGCGTATAGAGTAGCAGCAGCAGTAGTAGAGTTTAGAGTAGTAGAGAGTATAGAGTAGTAGAGTTTAGAGTAGTAGAGAGTATAGAGTAGTAGAGAGTTTAGAGTAGTCGAGAGAAGAGAGTAGTAGAGAGTAGAGAGTAATAGAGAGTAGAGAGTAGTAGAGAGTAGAGAGTAGTGGAGAGTAGACAGTAGTATAGAGTAGTAGAGAGTAGAGAGTAGTAGCGAGTAGAGAGTAGAGAGTATAGAGTAGTAGAGAGTAGTATAGAGTAGTATAGTGTAGTAGAGAGTATAGAGTAGTAGAGAGTAGAGAGAAGTAGAGCGTAGAGAGTAGTAGAGAGTATAGAGTAGTAGAGAGTAGAGCGTAGTATAGAGTATAGAGTAGAGGAGAGTAGAGGAGTATAGAGTAGTAGAGAGTAGTATAGAGTATAGAGTAGTAGAGAGTAGTGGAGTATAGAGTAGTAGAGAGTAGAGAGTAGTAGAGTATAGATTAGTAGAGAGTATATAGTAGTAGAGAGTAGTAGAGGGAAATAGAGAGTAGTAGAGCGTGTAGAGTATGGAGTAGTAGAGGGTAGTATAGCGTATAGAGTAGAGAGTAGTAGAGTGTAGAGTAGTGGAGAGTGAGATGAGTTTTTACTAGAGAGGAGTAGAGAGTAGATAGTAGTAGAGCGTAGAGAGTAGTAGAGAGGAGTATAGAATAGATAGTAGTAGAGAGGAGTAAAGAGTAGTAGAGAGGAGTAGAGAGGAGTAGAGAGTAGAGAGGAGTAGAGAATAGATAGTAGTAGAGAGGAGTAAAGAGTAGTAGAGAGGAGTAAAGAGTAGTAGAGAGGAGTAGAGAGTAGAGAGGAGTAGAGAGTATATATTAGTAGAGAGTAGTAGAGAGTAGAGAGTAGTAGAGAGGAGTAGAGAATAGATAGTAGTAGAGAGGAGTAAAGAGTAGTAGAGAGGAGTAGAGAATAGGTAGTAGTAGAGAGGAGTAAAGAGTAGTAGAGAGGAGTAGAGAGTATATATTAGTAGAGAGTAGAGAGTAGTATAGAGTAGAGAGTAGTAGAGAGTAGAGAGTAGTAGAGAGTAGAGAGTAGTAGAGAGTAGAGAGTAGAGAGTAGTAGAGAGTAGAGAGTAGAGAGGAGTAGAGAGTAGAGAGTAGTAGAGAGTAGAGAAAGTAGTAGAGTAGTAGAGAGTATAGAGAGTAGAGCGTAGTAGAGAGTGAGAGTAGAGAGTAGTAGGTAGGAGTAGTAGAGAGTGAGTAGAAGAGTGTAGAGAGTAGGATAGAGAGGAGGTAAGAGAGGAGTAGTAGAGGAGTAAGGTAGAATAGTAATAGAGTAGAAGAGATATAGGGTAGAGAGTACTGTATAAAGGGTTGTAGGATAATATGAGAGTTCGAGTAGAGAGAGGGGTAGAGAGTAGTAGAGAGAGTAGAGAGTAGTAGAGAGTAGAGGTGTGAGTAGAGTAGTAGAGGGTAGATAAGGTAGTAGACGATGAGTAGTAGAGCTAGAGTAGTAGAGAGTATTGGAGAATTAGCTTATATTAGTAGAGAGTTAGAGAGGAGTAGAGAGTAGTAGAGGAGTAGAGACTGTAGTGCGATAGGAGTATAGAAAAAAAAAAAGTAAGTAATGTAGAAGAGTTGTATGATAAAAGTAGGAAGTGAGTAGGAGGATAGTAGTGGATATGTCGTAGAGAGTGTAGATATATTTAGTAGAGAGTAGGTAGAAGAGTAGTAGAGAGTAGAGAGTAGTAGAGAGTATATTAGTAGTAGAGCGTTTGTAGAGCAGTATATATTAGTAGAGAGTAGAGAGGTTAGTGAGAGTAGTATGAGAGTACGTAGAGAGTAAGTAGAGAGTAGAGGAGTAGTAGAGAGTAGAGAGTAGTAGAGAGTAGTAGAAAGTCGAGAGTAGTAGAGAGTAGCGAGGAGTGGAGTTGTGAGAAGTAGAGGGGTAGAGTTAGAGAGTTAGATATAATTTAGTAGAGTAGAGGTAGAGAGTAGTAGAGGAGGAGTTGAGGTTGGTAGAGAGTTAATATTAAGTAGAGAGTAGAGAGTTTGTAAGAGTAGTATAGAGTAGGGATAAATGGTGAAGAGTGCATTTGTTAAAATCTCTATGTTTAAGACAACCCGCTTTTCCAGTTTGTGAGGCAATCACAATTGATTACATGGCTCTTGCTGTGGAACTGTTACATTTGTAAATATGTAATCACTCACTATTCTAGCTCATTCCACTAAGCTTACTCACCGGTCTGTCCTCACTAGGCAATCAACAGTAGCTACTGTCTTGCAGCCTCCTCAGGACTATTGAGCTCACAGCATCCTCCTGACATCTTATCGTCTTCACGTACTTCACATCCCTGTAAGGCCATAACACTCCCACTCACTCACTCATCACTCACTGCACTACTCACTCACTCACTCACTCAACTCACTCACTCACTCTCATCTACTCTACTCACTGCTCTCACTCACTCACTCACGTCACTCACTGCACTCCTTGGAGCATAGAACACATGGCCAGGTTTAGTGCTAGGCAATTAGACGACGCCCCTGGTGACACGCTGGCATTGATTGGTTTGGATTATCAGCCATGTTGTTCCTGGGCGACGCCTGACCCCCCAGCCAGTGATGCTGCTGCCTGCCTGATGCTGCTGTCAGTGCTACGATGATGATCTCTTCCAGTTATTTCCGATTACAGCTGGGTCCTTCCTCCCTACCTCTTCTGGGATACGAGAATTACTCAAGCCATGATGATCGCATGGGGAAGTTCAATACTTTGAATGTTAGGAGGCATTGCATGATAGTCAAGATTTGAAACATGTGAAGATACTGTTACAATTTAATTTGTTTTACCGACACGACATGCTACCTGTACGACGATACATGGCCAATCGGTTATGTAGAGAGTTACACGCATGTGGTAGGGATACTATGATGTTAATTTATTACTGCTATTCAACTCTGTTCCATTACTTATGGATGCCACAAGAGGAAACCAACGAAAGACCGGTTGGTAAGTTTTGTGCCAAAGGAGTAATGTTTTATTGTTGAGTGATTTGTTCATTTCACTATTAATAAAGGAAGGACAGTGCGTTATATGTCATGGTGGCCTGCTCCGCAGCGAGGGCGCCAAGGGTTTTTGTGTGAGCAATGCAGGTAGATCATTTATAGTCAGCAGTCTGGTTTTTTTCCATCTGTTAACGAACAGTAGGGATTCAACTCTCAGTGCCTCGTCCAAATAATATTAATACCGCACAATTATTAACTCTGGTTAGCATTAGAGAGCGAGTGCTAATGTGAAAATCCTCAAGCTATGTAGCTGGATGTTATTATTCTCGCCTAATGAGTATGGTGGTCTTTCGGTGTCTGATTATATAAATGTTTCTAGGAATGTTTTCACAATTGAGTGCAAAAAGCTAAGCTAGCTAAAAATTTGCCCATAATGGGTTTAAAATTGCCTTTTTTTCTTCATTAGGGAAACGATTGTCCGATACCTGTCCCTCCAATTAATGTATTGGTTAGAGTTTGTTTGTTGGTATTTTAAAATAAACTGACGCGTGCGTGTTGTGAATCCGACGTTTGGTTGTTGGGGGGAACCAAAAATACTTTATGGACGATGGCCGTACGATGGATGCAATGCGCACACTTGCAGCTGTTTTGGGTTCGTGTACATCATGTCAGTTCCACCCGCAGAAATGAATTGAATTTTTTAATTTGATCATCTTGAATTTTGTGGGGATGTTGGAAAAAGGGACATAAACTGCTGTCATTGAGGGGTAGCATAAGATATGTTATTTGTAAATTCAATTACAGGCTGGAAGTTCCAGTCCTGTTTTCTTCTTTCTTCTTTCTCTCTTCTCTGTCTTCTGTCTGTTTCTTTTCTGGTTTGTTGTGGATTCTGAACACATTTCATGGAGTGCAAAACGAGAGAAGCTTTCAATATGTAGTTGTGACCAAAGGTCCAGATGACAGATGGGGTTTTCTAACGAATTTTGGGACGTTGCTGTGGGTTCTGTTTCTCTCATCCCTCCGCTCTCTGCGCGTCAGAAACCCGCTAAGAACCTAGTTGGGCTGTGGTCGATTGCTGCATCGCTGTTTCTCTCCTCTCAGATCTCTGGCCGTGTAGGCTTGGGGAGCAATTTGTTCTCTCTTCGTCTCATCCTTCTCTTCTCTCTCTCTTCTTCTCTCCTCATTCTATCTGCTTTCTCTCTTCTCCTCTCTCTCCTCTCTCTCTCTCTCTCGATCTCTCCTATGCTGCCTCTCTTCATCTCTCTCTCTTCTTCTCTTCTCTCTTCGTCCTCGTCATCTCTCTTCTCTCTCTCTCTCTCTTCTCAG
Organism: Salvelinus sp. IW2-2015; assembly: GCF_002910315.2. Classification (NCBI taxonomy): domain Eukaryota; kingdom Metazoa; phylum Chordata; class Actinopteri; order Salmoniformes; family Salmonidae; genus Salvelinus; species Salvelinus sp. IW2-2015. Next base: position 3,095,549 of record NC_036863.1, read on the forward strand.
TCTCTTGTTCTGCTCTCTCGTCTCTCTCTTCAATTTCACGTTTCAATTCACAAACGTTCCTCAAGCAAAGGGTTCTATTTTTTGGCAACTGGGGACATGTGGTTGAACTTGCGAGAAAGCAAGGTGGGGTTAGATATTAATACCAAAAGTGAAATAAACAATAACAAATTACCGTAAACATTACCAAATAACAGAAGTTTCATCATAAAAACAATAAAGACAAATTACAACAACAATGTTATATTTATATTAATACAAGTGTTGTAACAATGTACAATGGTTAAAGCAAAGCCAAGAGTCAGTCAGTGACTCTCTCCGCTCGCTCCCTCTCGTCTCGGATCACTCTTCGCTCCGTGTTCTCCTCTCTCC
>NC_036863.1:3095942-3099903 GCF_002910315.2 Salvelinus sp. IW2-2015
ACTCACTCACTCACTCACTCACTCACTCACTCACTCACTCACTCACTCACTCGCTCACTCACCTTGGAGCCATAGAAACACTGCCAGGTCCTAGTGCTAGGCAATTAGAGACGCCTCCCTGGTGAACGCTGGCCATTGATTGGTTGGATTAATCAGCCATGTTGTTCCTGGGCAGCCCTGACCCCCCCAGCCCAGTGATGCTGCCTGCCTGCCTGACTGCCTGCCTGTCAGTGCTACGATGATCGATCTCTTCCAGTTATTCCGATTACAGCTGGGTCCTCCTCCACCCTCTCTGGGATAGAGAATCTATCAACATGGCATCGCATGGGGAGGTTCAACTTTGAATGGTTAGGAGGCATTGCATGATAGCTAAGATTGAACATGTGAAGATACTGTTACAATTKATTTGTTTACCCACTACCCCTCCACATGTACAGACAGATACACGCAATGGGTTATGTGTAATTTATTACTGCTATTCACTGTTCCATTGGACCAAAAGGAACAACAAAAGACGGTTGGTAGTTTGTGCCAAAGGAGTAATTTATTGTTGTGATTTGTCATTTCAAAAAGGACAGCATATTCAAGCTGCCGCGAGGGCCAAGGGTTTTTGTGTGAGCAATGCAGGAGATCATTTATAGCAGCAGCTGGTTTTTCCTCTGTTCGAACAGGGATTAACTCTCAGCTGCCTCCAATACCGCACAATTATTACATCTGGTTACAGAGCTCATGTGAAATCCTCAACTTTCTCCCTAATGATGTGTTCTGTATAATGTTTCAGGAAAAGTTCAATTAGTGCAAGCTAGCTAGCTAAATTGCCATAAATGTTTAATGCTTTTCAACCTGTCCCCAAATTAATGTATTTGGTTAGAGTTTGTTTTGATATTTTAACCTGCGTGTTGTGATCACGTTTGGTGTGGGGGGACAAAATACATTTATGCACGATGGCGTACGATGGTGCACGCACGCAGCTGGTTTGGGTTCCGTGTAACACTCCCCGCAGAAATTATTTGATCATTTGATTTGTGGGGATGTGGAAAAAGGGACACGCTGTCATTGAGGAGGTAGCATAAGGATATGTTATTGTAATTCAGGCTGAAGTGTCCCAGTCCTTGTTTCTGGTTTGTGTGGATCTGACACTTTCCATGAGCACTTTATATGTTGTGAAGTCATGATGACAGTGGGATTCTAATTGACTGCTGTGTTCTGTCAGAACCCTCTCCTCCATCTCTGGCCCGGTGAGCTTGGGGAGCAATTTGTCTCTCTCTCTCTCTCTCTCTCTCTCTCTCTCTCTCTCTCTCTCTCTCTCTCTCTCTCTCTCTCTCTCTCTCTCTCTCTCTTCTCTCTCTCTCTCTCTCTCTCTCTCTCATACATCATTATATTTCGGCCAGGCAGGCAGGGCCCACAGAGGGCCCCCTTCATCTCCTCATCAAGCTGCTCCGAACTCTTCACATCCAGCAGCACCTAGCTTCACATAATAAGGTGTGATTGTGAGGCGCTGGAGACGGACTGACAGGAAGATATTAATGAGCGTGTCTGAGGGATGTTAACAGGAGTGTTTAGTTGTTCTTTACCAAGCCTGGGGGGTGTTGTCGGGTAAATTTCCTCCAAGCCCGAGATCAACACCCCTGCATTAATATCATATCTTCTCTTCTCCTAAACAATTTTATCCAAAATGCAGGTCATTAGAAAAATTCAATGATTCTTGTTTGCATATCCTCGTTAGTGGTGTGTTTACTTAGAACAGATAGAAGGTAGAAGTCAGGATCACTTAATAACCAACACACTATCACAACCTATTGTGAAAGTAGACACAAATTACACAATTATCGTTCTTCATAATGCATTTATGTACATTACACGGATTCCAATTTGTTGTGGCTAACGTTAGCTAGATTAGTTAGTTGGCTAACGTTAGCTTGGCTTAGGGTTAAGGTTATGGTTAGAGGTTAAGGTTCGGTTTAGGGGTTAGGGCTAGGGGTTAAGGTTGGGTTAGAGTTAGGTAACATGCTAACTAAGTAGTTAAGGGTTAAGGTTAGGGTTAGCTAACATGCTAACTGAGTAGTTAAAAAGTAGTAAGTTGTTGCAAAGTTGATAATTAGCTAAAATGCTAAAGTTGTCTGTGACATAATTTGACCATGCAACATTTGGGTTGCTAGACGGTTGCYTTATACAATCTTACCGACCAACCCGACCAACCTCCCTCCTATCGTTTCTGTCTTAAGTAACCTACTGTCTTTGTCTGTGATTAAAATGCACTTTATACAAAATTGTGTACTACACACAAAAAAATAATATTTTTCATGTGCCGGTCATGAATTCACAATAAGCTATTCATATTTATTTCAAAATAATCTGTGATATTGGTTAGCAATAACAGGATTGTGTATAACAAATGCCATCGCTCGGTGTGAGATAGGGCCATGCTATCAGTTAAGATAGTCTCTGTGCGTGCGTGGATTCATAGAACGTCACTAAGTCTTTCAAGTGTTATCCCTAATAAAAATCTAGATTGTCTAAGTTTCTAAGTGTGAACCTGTCTTCATTAGACGTGCCAGTGTGTTCTTTTCAAACCCTTGAAGTGCTACCTCCTGAGAGACCTGCCCCAATTGGGCTCATTAACATAATGAGAAATGAACTCATACTGAAGATGACACTGCTTCCCTTCTCTAATGGATAAGTCAAATCAAATCAAAGTTTATTTGCCACGTGCGCCGAATACAACAGTGAAATGCTTACTTACAGGCCCTAACCAACAGTGCAATTTTTAAGTAAAAAATAGGTATTAGGTGAACAATAGATAAGTAAGGAAATAAAAAACCAACAGTAAAAAGACAGTGAATAATAACAGTAGCGAGGCAATAAAGGAATAGGACGACCACACACAGTCGAGACCCACATGACAGAGTAATTTAATACTGGCTCTCGACCAATGGCAGCGTGTTCATTGGAATGTGAAGCAGATTGTGGGAACATCGAGCAAGCGAGGCCTCTTAGCTTTTAAGACATGTCAGTCCCTTTCATATATGCTAGTCACTGGATCCACATGTTTCTCTGTAACAGTGTGTGTGTCTGTGCTACACGGGCCTGTGTGGGAGAGAGGGCCAGTGAAAACAGTCTGCCCCCCATCAGTCTACAGGGTTATTAAAACCACATCTCTCAGAGAATCTTGATGGAGGTCAGCATTTTAGATCAACGTGCGCGAATTAACAACAAGGTGAACAAGGAGTTTGTCCTAGCCAGTCGCTGCTTCTACACCTGCATTGCTTGCTGTTTGGGGTCTTTAGGCTGGTTCTGTACAGCACTTTGATATATAGCGATGTAAAGAAGGGCTTTATAAATACATTTGATATGATTTGGGTAGACCTTACAGTGAAAATATTTACTTACAGGCCCCTAACCAACAGGTGCCAACTGTAGTTAGGTGAACAATAGATAGTAAGGATATAAAAAACAGTAAAAAGGACAGTGAATAAATAACAGTAGCGAAGCCACATACAGTAGAGCCACGAGGGCCACATACAGTAGCGGCCACAGAGCTCACATACCCCAGTAGCGAGGCCACATACCATGTAGCGAGTGTCCACAATACAGTAGCGAGGCACATACCAGTAGCAGGCCACATACAGTAGCGAGGCACCATTACAGTTAGCGAGGCCACATACAGCTAGCGAGCACACTACAGTAGAGAACCTAGCGAGGCCACATACAGATAGCGAGGCCCTTACAGTAAGCCACCAGTAGCGAGGCCCACATACAGGTAGCGAGGCCACATACAGTAGCAGGCCACATACAGTATGCGAGCCATAACAGAGCGAGGCCAATATACAGTAGCGAGCTATATACATAGCGAGGCCAATATACAGTACGACCACATACAGTAGCGAGGCCACATACAGTAGCGAGGCAACATACAGTAGCGAGGCCATAACAGTAGCGATGCTACATACAGTACGAGGCC
>NC_036863.1:3099928-3105806 GCF_002910315.2 Salvelinus sp. IW2-2015
TACAGTAGCGAGGCCCACATACAGTGCGAGGCCACATACAGTAGCAGGCTAAGCGTATACAGTAGCGAGGCTATAACCAGTAGCGACATATACAGTAGCGAGGCTATAACAGTAGCGAAGCTATATACATGCGAGGCCACATACAGTAGCGAAGCATAACAGTAGCGAGGCCTATAACAGTAGCGAGCTATAACAGTAGCGAGGCTATAACAGTAGCGAGGCTATCATACAGTTACGAGGCTATATACAGTAGCGAGGCTATATAACCAGTATCGAGCTTATACAGTAGCGAGGCAATATACAGTAGCGAGGCTATAACAGTAGTGAAGCTATAACAGTAGCGAGGCTATAACAGTAGCGAAGCTATAACAGTATCGAGGCTAAACAGTAGTGAGCTAAAACAGTAGCTAGGCTTAGAAACAGTAGTGAAGCTGATAACAGTAGAGAGGCTATACAGTACGAAGCTATAACAGTAGAGGGGACTATAACAGTAGCGAAGCTTATAACGTAGCGAGGCAATATACAGTAGCGAAGCTATAACAGTACGAGGTATAACAGTAGCGAAGCTATAACAGTAGCGAGCAATATACAGTTAGCGAAGGAGGCAATATACAGTAGCGAGGCTATAACAGTAGCGAGGCTATAACAGTAGCGAGGCAATATACAGTAGCGAGGCTATAACAGTAGCGAGGCTATAACAGTAGCGAGGCTATATACAGACACCGGTTAGTCGGGCTAATTGAGGTAGTATGTACATGTACAGTAGGTATGGTTAAAGTGACGATGCATATATGATAAACAGAGAGTAGCAGCAGCGTAAAAGTGGGGGTAGTGGGTGGCGGGACACAATGCAGATAGTCCAGGTAGCCAATGTGCGGGGGCACCGGTTAGTCGCGCTAATTGAGGTAGCATGTACATGAATGTATAGTTTAAGTGACTATGCATATATGATAGAGAGCAGCAGCGTAAAAGAGGGTTTGGGAGAGTGGCTGGGACAATGCAAATAGTCCAGGTAGCCATTTGATTACCTGTTCAGGAGTCTTATGGCTTGGGGGTAAAAGCTGTTGAGAAGCCTGTTGGTCCTAGACTTGGCGCGCCGGTACCACTTGCCATGCGGTGGTAGAGAAAACAGTCCATGACTGGGGTGGGTAGGATCTTTGAAATTTTTTAGGGCCTTCCTCTGACACCACCTGGTGTAGAGGTCCTGGATGGCAGGCAGCTTAGCCTCAGTGATGTACTGGGCCGTACGCACTACCCTCTGTAGTGCCTTACGGTCGGAGGCCAAGCAGTTGCCGTACCAGGCAGTGATGCAACCAGTCAGGATGCTCTCGATGTTGCAGCTGTAGAACCTTTTGAGGATCTGAGGACCCATGCCAAATAATTTTAGTTTCCTGAGGGGGAATAGGCTTTGTCGTGCCCTCTTTACGACTGTCTTGGTGTGTTTGYACCATTCTAGTTTGTTGGTGATGTGGACATCAAGGAACTTGAAGCTCTCAACCTGCTCCTCTACAGCCCCGTCGATGAGAATGGGGACGTGCTCGGTCCTCCTTTTCATATAATCCACAATCATCTCCTTAGTCTTGATACGTTGAGGGATAAGTTGTTATTCCGGCACCACCCGGCCAGGTCTCTGACCTCCTCCCTATAGGCTGTCTCGTCGTTGTCGGTGATCAGGCCTACCACTGTTGTGTCGTATGCAAACTTAATGATGGTGTTGGAGTCGTACCTGGCCACGCAGTCGTGGGTGAACAGGGAGTACAGGAGGGGACTGAGCACGCACCACTGAGGGGCTCCAGTGTTGAGGATCAGCGTGGCAGATGTGTTGCTACCTACCCTCACCACCTGGGYGCAGCCCGTCAGGAAGTCCAGGATCCAGTTGCGGAGGGAGGCATTTAGTCCCAGGATCCTTAGCTTAGTGATGAGCTTTGAGAGTACTATGGTGTTGAATACTGAGCTGTAGTCAATGAATAGCATTCTCGCGTAGGTGTTCCTTTTGTTCAGGTGGGAAAGGGTAGTGTGGAGTGCAATAGAGATTGCATCATCCGTAGATCTGTTTGGGCGGTATGCAAATTGAAGTGGGTCTAGGATTTCTGGCATAATGGTGTTGACGTGAGCCATTACCAGCCTTTCAAAGCACGTCATGGCCACGGACGTGAGTGCTACGGGTCTGTAGTCATTTAGGCAAGTTGCCTTAGTGTTCTTGGGCACAGGGACTATGGTGGTCTGCTTGAAACAAATTGGTATTACAGACTCAATCAGGGACATGTTGAAAATGTCAGTGAAAACACCTGCCAGTTGGTCAGCACATGCCCGGAGCACACTTCCTGGTAGTCCGTCTGGCCCCGCGGCCTTGTGAATGTTGACCTGTTTAAAAGTCTTACTCATGTCGGCTACGGAGAGCGTGATCACACAGTCATCCGGAACAGCTGATAGTCTCATGCATGCCTCAGTGTTGCTTGCCTCGAAGCGAGCATAGAAGTGATTTGGCTCGTCTGGGAGGCTCATGTCACTGGGCAGCTCGCGGCTGTGCTTCCCTTTGTAGTCTGTAATACTTTGCAAGCCCTGCCACATAAGACGAGCGTCGGAGCCGGTGTAGTACGATCTTAGCCCTGTATTGGCGCTTTGCCTGTTTGATGGTTCCTTGGAGGGCATAGCAGGATTTCTTATAAGCTTGCGGAATAGAGTCCCGCACCTTGAAAGCGGCAGCTCTACCCTTTAGCTCAGTGCGAATGTTGCCTGTAATCCATGGCTTTTGGTTGGGGTATGTACGTACAGTCACTGTGGGGACGACGTCCTCGATGCACTTATTGATAAAGCCAGTGACTGATGTGGTGTACTCCTCAATGCAATCGGAAGAATCCCGMAACATGTTCCAGTCTGTGATAGCAAAACAGTTCGGTAGTTTAGCATCTGATTCATCTGACCACGTTTTTATAGACCGAGTCACTGGTGCTTCCTGCTTTAATTTGAGCTTGTAAGCAGGAATCAGGAGGATAGAATTGTGGTCAGATTTACCAAATGGAGGGCGAGGGAGAGCTTTGTACGCGTCTCTGTGTATGGCGTAAAGGTGATCTTAAATTATTTCCCCTCTGGTTGCGCATTTAACATGTTGATAGAAATGAGGTAAAACTGATTTAAGTTTCCCTGCATTAAAGTCTCCGGCCACTAGGAGTGCCGCCTCTGAGTGAGCGGTTTCCTGTCTCAACAGGAGAGAGTCTGTTTTGAGCTGTCTGTTTTGCAAAGTGTTGGTCCCATGTTTCATGAGCTGAAATGAAAGATCCCAGAAATGTTCCAGCAACTTTGCACAGCCATTGAAGAGGAGTGGGACAACATTCCACAGGCCACAATCAACAGCCTGATCAACTCTATGCGAAGGAGATGTGTTTTGCAGCATGGGGAAAATGGTGGTCACACCAGATACTGACTGGTTTTCTGATCCAAGCCCCTACTTATTTTATAAAGGTACACTATATGACCAAAGGTATGTGGACAGCTGCTCATAGTACATCTCTTTCCAAAATCATGGACATTAATATGGAGTTGGTCCCCCCTTTGCTGCTATAACAGCCTCCATTCTTCTGGGAAGGCTTTCCACTAGATGTTGGAACATTGCATCCGTTTGGGTTTGAGCCAATCAGTTGTGTTGTGACAAGGTAGGGGGGTGGTATGCAGAATATAGCCCTATTTGGTAAAAGACCAAGTCCATATTATGACAAGAAAATCACAAATAAGCCAAGAGAAATGACAGTCCATCATTACTTTAAAGACATGAAGGTCAGTCAATCTGGAAAATTTCAAGAACTTTGAAAGTTTCTTCAAGTGCAGTCGCGTCAAGCGACCATCAAGCGCTTTGATGAAACTGGCTCTCATGAGGACCGCCACAGGAAAGGAAGACATCAATCAATCCTCATCAATCTACAATTTATTAAACATAAAAAACTGAAATACCTTATTTACATAAGTATTCAGACCCTTTGCTATGAGACTCGAAATTGAGCTCAGGTGCATCCTGTTTCCATTGATCATCTTTGAGATGTTCCTACAACTTTATGTTTCTACAACCTGTGGTAAATTCAATTGATTGGACATGATTTGGAAAGGCACACACCTGTCTATATAACGTCCCACAGTTGACGGTGCATGTCAGAGCAAAAACCAAGCCATGAGGTCCAAGGAATTGTCCGTAGACCGCCGAGACAGGATTGTGTCGAGGCACAGATCTGGGGAAGGGGGCCAAAACATTTCTGCAGCATTGAAGGTCCCCAAAAACACAGTGGCCTCCATCATTCTTCATTGGAAGAAGTTTGGAACCAACAAGACTCTTCCTAGAGCTGGCCGCCCAAACTGAGCAGTCGGGGGTGAAGGGCCTTGTCGGGGAGGTGACCAAGAACATGATGGTCACTCTGACAGAGCTCCAGAGTTCCTTTGTGGAGATGGGAGAACCTTCCAGAAGGACAACCATCTCCACAGCACTCCACCAATCAGGCATTTATGGTAGAGTGCCCAGACGAAAGCCACTCCTCAGTAAAAGATACATGACAGCCCGCTTGGAGTTTGCAAAAGGCACCTAAAGACTCTCAGACCATGAGAAACAAGATTCTCTGGTCTGATGAAACCAAGATCGAACTCTTTGGCCTGAATGCCAAGTGTCACGTCTGGAGGAAACTTGGCACCAGCCCTATGGTGAAGCATGGTGGTGGCAATATTTTTTACTCAGTCGGGGTCTCAACTTACTGTTGCAAGTTAGAATAGTAGAATACACAAGGTGCAAGTTAGAAATGTGGTTGTGCATCAGCAGTTTTTCACTTGTTATGTCAGTCACTGATAGTCACTCAATTAGCCCATGTCAGCAAAAAAAAATGGTAGATTGGTAAGCTAGCGGCCAGCTATCTAAAGTTAGTAATCGTGGTCGAATTACCGGCTGGGGGTCCGTCTTTGATTATGTTAGTCAGTCTCACTCAGCTATTATATTAGAAACTGCAAACATTTCTCTCTACCCTATGGCAGAATTTGTAGAATTGTGGGAAATTAACTATAAAACAGTTAATTTTCTTCTCTGCCCCATGGCAAATGTGTAGAATTGCACTAAATGAACTCTAAAATGTTAAAAATGTCAAGCTGGGGGCTACAAAAATATTTTGCTCACATTATGAGGAGGAGGGGGTTCAGCTTTTCAGATTTTTTATGGCCTCCATAAAAGTTGCCCATCCCTGTTCTAGACATTGTTACCTCCATGGCACCACGTATCCTGAGTGTCACTCCCCCCTTTCCTTCCTCAGCCTCCTTCCTAGTGGGCATCCCCCTTCAGGTTGCCATGTAGCTCAGTCATCTAAAACCATCTCATAAGGGCTTGAGAGGGAAATCTAAGACCATTACATTCAATAAAAAAGATGGTTGTAGTTCCCTCAGTCTTACAAAGCTCCCTCCATTTMAACAGGTCTTAGCCTCAGAGATACAGTTAACTGGTCATGTGAAAATGGCAGGTAAAGCCCAATTTTCTTCTTCATGTTATCAGAAAAACTGAACCCCCTCCTCTTCATATCCTCATATTGTGAGCAAAATCTTACAATAGAGGAACAGCGTTTCCCTCTGTGCTTGGCTCTGTATTGAATGCCAGCTTAAGCATAATACCAGTATGATTCACAGACAATAGGCTTTCATTCCTCAATCATAGATCTACTGATGTACTTATTAACTTATCTCCCATTGTTCTGTCAGCACCACCTGATGCTAGAGGAAGAACAGACTCTCTCTGCCTCTTTAGCTCTCTCTCTGCCTCTCTAGCTCTCTCTCTGCCTCTCTTTAGCGCTCTCTCTGCCTCTCTCTCCCTCTTTAGCTCTCTCTCTGCCTCTCTCTGTCCCTCTTTAGCTCTCTCTCT
>NC_036863.1:3107830-3123788 GCF_002910315.2 Salvelinus sp. IW2-2015
GCCACCCTGTCTCTACTGTACCACAGCCACCCTGTCTGTACTGTACCACAGCCACCCTGTCTGTACTGTACCACGGCCACCCTGTCTGTACTGTACCACAGCCACCCTGTCTGTACTGTACCACGACCACTCTGTCTGTACTGTACCACAGCCACTCTGTCTGTACTGTACCACAGCCACTCTGACTGTACTGCTAGCACAGTGACACACCCACCCTGCACTCCATGGATGTTTAGCCAGTGTATAAATCCTGCTGCTTCCTAGGGATTATGGGCCTCCGTCTATGTGGATTATAGTGATGTCAGATTACGACGCCGCCAAGAACAACAACACAAACAACAACAGCAGCAGAAACATCAACCTTGTCTGCCTGTCTGTTTTGTCTCTGCCTGTTTGCCTGTCTGTCTGTCTCTGTCTGCCTATCTGTCTCTGTCTGTCTGTCTGCCTGTCTCTGTCTGTCTGCTTGTCTGTCTCTGTCTGCCTGAGTGTCTGCCTGTCTGCCTGTCTCTCTCTGTCTGTCTGTCTGCCTGTCTCTGTCTGCCTGAGTGTCTGTCTGTCTGTCTGTCTGCCTGCCTGCACTAAGACTATAGCTGCCATATTTGGGGCAGATTTGACCTCATTTGATGACGTCTCTCCCTGACCTTATTGAGTCAAGTGCTTTAGGGAAAGTTTTACATGTGTGCCAGCTGGCACAAGGACAAATACAGCTAGTCAGCAAAACCTTTCAAAATGAAGCAGTTTGTATTTAATCAAAATACAAAGGAAAACAACCAGTCAGATGGGAATTGGATCATGGCGGATCTGCCGGTCCACACCAGTTTAGTCCCCATTATRGTCAAGGCAAGGGAAAATAGAGGTCATTCCATTCACAACTAACCCAGGGCCAGCCAGCCAGCGGGGAGCACACATCTGCCAATAATGTTGTATTACTGTAGTCAGGACATTTGATGTGGTGGAAATTGGCAAACGTATCCTCACCTAGAGTTGGACTATACTAGACTATGGTGTATGATTCAGACTGTTCAATAGTAAGGTTCCATTCCCTCCGTATACTGTAGTGTTCTGACTAGAAGGCCAACCATTTTATTGGTGCTACCTGGTGCTGTGAGGGCACACTAAATAGGACTGGATTCTACCTGGTGCTGTGAGGGCACACTAAATAGAATATGCTACCTGGTGCTGTGAGGCCACCACTAAATAGACTGGATTCTACCTGGTGGCTGTGAGGCACACTAAATAGGACTGGATCTATCCTGGTGCTGTGAGGCACACTAAATAGGACTGGATGCTACCTGGTGCTGTGAGGGCACACTAAATAGGACTGGATGCTACCTGTGCTGTGAGGGCACACTAAATAGGAATGGATGCACCTGGTGCTGTGAGGGCACAACTAAATAGGACTGGATTCTACCTGGTGCTGTGAGGGCACACTAAAAGGACTGGATGCTACCTGGTGCTGTGAGGGCACAACTAAATAGGACTGGATCCTACTGTTTGCTGTTGAGGCACACTAAATAGACTGGATGCTACCTTGCTGTGACACACTAAATAGGATGGATGCTACCTGGTGCTGTGAGGGCACACTAAATAGGACTGGATGCTACCTGGTTCTGTGAGGGCACACTAAATAAGGACTGGATGCTACCTGGTGCTGTGAGGCACACTAAATAGGACTGAGATGCTACCTGGTGCTGTGAGGGCACACTAAATAGAATGGATGCTACCTTGTGCTGTGAGGCACACTAAATAGGACTGGAATCTACTCTGTGCGTAGGGCACACTAAATAGGACTGGATTCTACCTGTGCTGTGAGGGCACACTAAATAGGAATGGATTCTACCTGGTGCTGTGAGGGCACACTAAATAGGACTGAGATGCTACCTGGTGCTGTGAGCACACTAAAATAGGATGGATGCCTACTGGTGCTGTGAGGGCACACTAAAAGAACTGGATGCTACCGGTGCTGTAGAGGCACACTAAATAGACTGGATGCTACCTGGTGCTGTAGGACACACTAAATAGGACTGGATGCCTACCTGTTGCTGTGAGGGCACACTAAATAGACTGGGATGCAGCCTGTGCTGAGGCACACTAAATAGGACACTGATGCTACCTGTGCTGTGAGGGCACACTAAACTAACTACTAAACCTGTCTGTGAGGCACACTAGTATAATAGGACTGAAGCCTACCTGGTCTGTGAGGCACACTAAATAACTGATGCTACTGTCTGTGAGCACACTAAAATAGGACTGGATGCTACCTGGTGCTGTGAGGGCACACTAAATAGGACTGGATGCTACCTGGTGCTGTGAGGGCACACTAAATAGGACTGGATGCTAGCTGTGAGATGAGTATTATCATCAAATTTAACTCATCTCAAATTTGAAATAAGTTTGAGATGAATCTTTAACACGATGAAACAAATGCTGGCCACCAGTGATGAAAATATTCTAATGTAATAATGTAGTATAATAATAGTAAAGGTAACATGTAGATATAGATCAAGAATGTCCAATGCATACATTCATGTACAATTTGTGTCATGGTGTTATTTCAAATCCTGGTTWAGGGTTCATTGAGATTATAAAGAAGGTAATCATTAATATTAACGTGAACCCCATTTTTCTGTCAGGTTAGAAGCTATCAATTGATATTCCATATAATAAATAATAATAATGTGTTTCTGTCATTTGGACAGCTGCCAGAGAGAGAAAAAAAAAAGTTTTGTTATAGCATTGATTTAGCAAGACTGATTGAGTTTTGAATGACTAATTATGCTTTAAAATCAAAACGTAAGATGTAAAATAGTAGATAGCTACAGTAGATGTGTAATTAATTATTTGTGAGCCTAAAAGCCCTTTTTAAGCAGCCATTTCAACATGTTTAGGGTTTGTGATAAGCGAATGTAATTGTACAAAACGTCAGACAGAACCAAGCATGTGTCCTGACATTAACACAGAAGTCAACTGTCATTTAGCCTCTGTACAAATCATCCTGATCTCTGCTAATCAGCACTCAGCTATAATTACCCTAGCCTAGCATCCTGTCGAGATGGTGTGTTGGCCAGTACGGAGGGAGGCCATTGGAAACAGGGAAATTGTTTTATGGCGCATTATGATGAATTGTGAAACTGAAGATGGAGATAGCACTTCAGTCACCTGCTTTGACACTGTGGTAAAAACAGAGCTTTACTGTACTACCACCTAATGTAGAGTGTTGGTGTGTGCACGTGTTCTTTCACCCCTCTTTAAAGTCTTCACTTGACAATACCATTCTTACTTCTCTCAGCTGTCCTTTATATATACATTTGCATAATGTTAATTAACCGGTGCTCCAAAGCACCCAATCATAGATTCAGGAGGAACAGGGAGAACATTGGTCCTTTTATATGTTCAACTCTCGCTATAAAACTGTCTCGTCTACCAGGTGAAATACACATTTTAAACACAACATTTCAACATCAAGACGTATAGATGTACTTATTTGAATCACTATTGAAAGTGTTCTGATTTATTGGATTGTGTATATTTTAGGGATGTGGTTTGTGATAAATTATACATTAGCGCTGCTCAAAACAGTTTCACACTTCTCCATTTCACTCATTTCCAAACCAAGCTATTTTCTTCTAGCCTCTGTCTGCATCAACTGCGTTTTGTGACCAATATGGGTGCTGAATTGTGAAAAATTGAATTAGTGAAGGTTTTTATTAAATCTGTTTGTCTCCACTGGGTTTAATCTGGCAGCCAATGAACACACTCTGAGCTTTCTCCCTCTACCTCACTACTCAAATGGGACCTTCTAGAGCTAATGATGATGAGTTATTAACATGTRGGGACGATACAAGTATCGCAATACTTGTTAGTATRGTGGCAAGGAAACAAAACACGAAGCGGATGTKACTTCTTTAGGAAAACAGCTCTAATGTTGGAAACAAACATCACTATGTTGTCACCCAGAGTCATGTGTATTTTTCTTCCAAGCTATAGCACACAATATWTGATCATACTTTATTTAGATAGTTCGGATTGTTGTACTGACACTATCAACAAAGTATCTGTTGTAAAGTAACTGCTTGCTAAACTTAGGTTTAGAATAAGGGTTAGGGTTAGGTTTAGAATAAAGGTTAGGGTTAGGTTTAGAATAAAGGTTTAGGGTTAGGTTTAGAATAAAGGTTAGGGTTAGAATAAGGGTTAGGGTAAGGGTTAGGTTTAAGGTTAGGTTTAAGCCGGGATTTATATTTTGCTGGTAGTTAACGCTATATGTTTACATATACTACATGTAGATTAGTCTGTAAGGCAGATGGACTATCTAGATAAAGTGTAACTAATAATGTTACATACACAGGTTTTTAAAGGACGAGAAGACTTTGGTCTGCTTGGTGTTAACTGTTAACATGAAAACAAGATCTTGTGATATTGGTTTCATCAAATCCTAATACATATTACTTGTTTTCTCTCACCTTGTCACCAGACAAGTGATGGTTAAAATGTATTGTGTGGAGGTATTTTGGTTGTTAGTTGTCGAGTGCTTTTTTGACAACATATACTTATTTATGGTGTCAAAACCTTGTGTTCAAAGACCTCTCCTTTGACAAGAGACCTGACCTTGCCGGCAGCTATAAATTGACCGGAGTATATCTATCATCTTATTCCAGGTCACGATTCTGATAAGTCCTGCCTTGGCCTTCTTGGCCTGCATAGTGTTCTGGTGTGTACAAGCCTTCAAGTAAGAACACAGCTGCCAGATGGATTCATATAAAGGTGAGTGGCGCCCTGTTTTATGTGGGGTCTATGTGTGTCGCAAATGGAACCCTATCTTCCAACGGGCTCTGGTCAAAAGTAGTGTAATGCATAGGAATAGAGTGCTATTTGTGACAAGCTTAAAACTACACTGGCTTAGTCATCTTGTACGAGTCACCTTTGGAGGTTGTGCTGTGGACTACATGTTAGCTGAAGAATCTAAATTTTAGACACAGCCCTGCACTCTTCAGAGAAGAAAAAAATTACCTCTTCACCAGAAAAAACCCTTAGTGTTGTGCAGAGTCTGTACGTGAGGAGAGTATGTTATCTTCTCTCTTCTCTCTCCTCTTCGGTCCTTGTCTCTCTCTTCTCTCTCTCTTCTCTCTCTCTCTCTTCTCTCTCTCTTCTCTCTTCTCTCTCTCTCTCTCTCTCCTCTCTTCTCTTCTCTCTTCTTCTTCTCTCTCATCTCCATCTCTCTCTCTTCTCTCTCTCTTCTCTCTCTCTTCGTCTCTCTTCTCTCTCTCTGTCTCTCTTCTCTCTCTCTCTCTCTCTCTTCTTTTCTTCTCTATCTCTCTCTCTTTCATCTCTCTCTTCCCCCCGCTAAGCATAAGCCGTGCATCCCTGCTTCTCTGGAGGCCTACTAACACAGCTCAGGATGCCCAACTCCCGAGGGGCTTCTATACGGTGACAGCCATTACAGCATGGCCAAGCAGACACCACTCCGCTCCGTTCCTCCATGGCTCCCGCTGGCGCTGCCTCGCACGACGCAAGCCGCCAATCAAGGACGGGTGCATGAGTATGCCTGCCAACACTCCACAACCACCTCATTTGCCCGGTCCATGACACGCTTTTAACAGGGAGTGTCTATCGTTCAAAGTGTCTCGCTAGGCTCAGAGTACTGTCACGCCACCTGCCGCCAGCCAGCAGCACAGCAAATTTGACTCATTCCTCCTTTGTCTTGGCTGTCTGTTTTCTTTCTTTATTCATTATTTATCATCACTAATTATTTTTTAAAACTTGTTATTGGTATTTTGTATTTGATATCAAACAACTGTTTGTACAAAGTCTCGAGTCAAAGTTGAAATCCATTCAGAGTATATGCTTTTCTGAGCTGCTACTAACTGAGTGAGTCAAAAGTCATTTTTCAGATGTGTCCATCTGATGTGTCCATCTGATTCAAGTCCAYGCATATCTATGGCATTTTGGTTCATACTCATACTGTAATACATTCTTAGAGAAAGGGTTTTRCCAAATTAGTACCTATTTGTACATCTATGGAAGTTAAACTTGAACACCAATATACAGTAGATGTCCTGAATTATCTGAGCAAAGCTAGCTAAGTATTCTCTATCATGACGGTTTGATATCGGAACACTCTTTAATGTACTGTCCTGTATGTTCTACTTCCCTTATTGAGCCAAGCTGTATAAAGCCCAGTGCATTCATGCTAGTTCATGTGTGTGCATGGTTGTAGCTAGGTTTCATGATAGTTTAACTCATTTTCGTGGTGAAAAGAGCGACCTTTATTGCCAGTTACATTTCGCTTTAGCAGACAGTCCAGCCACTGTACACAACATGAATATGTGSGTCTATTGCGAAGGATAAATACCCYAGACATGGTGATGATGGGACACACACGTTGTGTATATCGCTGTCTTTGCCAAAACTCTGGTTCCGGTATTGTTTAGAACCATTTGTAGATGAGCTTCTCTGCAAATTTTTTTATCTGTTACCATTTTCTTTCTTTTTTTATCTTGTCAAAAATTAAAAAACGCTTTTTGAACTATTGTGATGTTTGGTAGTTGATATGTAGCAAAGTCTGGAGTAGTTTCTCACTGTACATCCCATAGGTTTGAAATGAAAATAAAGCAAGTTGTGACCTGATCAGAAAGTCTCTGTCCTGTTGTTTTCAATGCTCCACGATTTGGTTCCGTTCTCATTATTTACATTTACATTTAAGTCATTTAGCAGACGCTCTTATCCAGAGCGACTTATCCTGGTCCACATGTGTTCAGTGTGCATTAGCCAACTCTGCTGACGATCGTTGGCAAGCCATAGGGTACATGACACAAGATGGGGGAGTTAAGGTACAATTACACGTGCTGATCTAGTACCTCATGCATCGTAGAATCCAGGGCCGGCTCCAMGCATAAGCGATATAAGCGGTTAGGGCCCTGAGAGTTGACAGTTAGAATAGTAGAATACACAGGGTTGGGCATCAGCAGTTTTTCTCTCGTTTTGTCAGTCACTGACAATCAGTCAATTAGCCGAGTCAGCTAACAATGTTTAGATATCACTCAGATATCATTAACATGGCATAAGTTATGGCAAAATGTGTAGTTGCAGGAAATTAGCTTTAAAACTGCAACAACAATAAATCTGCACCCTGGCAAAATGTGTAGAACTACACTAAACTTGCTATACAACCACAACATGTTGTTTACGCCACATGGCAAAATGTGTAGAATTGCAGGAACTTAACATTAAAACGTAAATGTTTTTCTCTGCTGTCAAGAGGGAGGCAACACATTTTTGGGTGTCTTCAGGAGCTGTGGAAACATGTAATTAGATATACACAGAACACAGAGACAACGTGAAACAGGGGAGATTTGTTGCACTAACATGGAACAATGTGAGCAAACAGGATGATTGCATAATAAACTATACAAGCAACATGCAGTACATTCCTTTACATAAAGTACATACTTCCTGACTGAAATAGGCATTGCTCTTAGATTCTCATTCATCATCTCATGGCAAGTCTTAAGCTATTAAGGGCTTAAGGGCTTACGGGCGTGATCGTTAATATTGAACCAAGATTTACCTGAATCAAAGATTGTTTCCTACATGGGGATTTTCATAATTGAAAATAGCCTCAAACTTGTGTTAAAGCTGGAATCCTTAAAGTGGCGATCAGCGGCTGAAACAATACGTTTTTCCTCCCCGCCACTGTTTCGCTTAAAAGCTGATGGTGCTGGAGAAATAACCACTCTCAAATTCAAAGACAGAGCTATGGATGCAAGGACTGACCATCCATGAGATAAAACCATGTTTTGAGGCTATACAGTGTTTGTTCTCATTTACTTACTGTTTACAAACATCGGACAAAAATAATCTTATATTTTGGGTTCTGATGGGATACAACAGTTGAAGTAAGCTCATGAGGCATTTATAAGTTATATTCTTAAATAATAAATGTGAATATATCATTAATTTATAAGTCTAAAAATGGATGTAGCTACTGTAGATTGCCCCTTTAATGGTGAAACTGCCACGTCTGGGATATTACGACAAAAAATAAGTTACTGCAAACAACGGACAGTGTTTTTCCCCTTCGGATATCATTGCACGTGTGATAGAATAACAGAACATCTACTGCATTTTTTTTTAATCACCCTTCTCGAGGATCCTCACCTCTGCTTCGTCAGCAAAACTACAACAATAACAAAACACTGGAGCGAACACCGGCACTGTTGCCCCTAATGAGGATTCCAGCTTTAAATATCCAGGTTTATCAAACCCAATACACACGGCACTAGTCAAGTCACTGTTAAAGACCGTCCGTGTGGACAGTGTTTGCTATCTATGAGGAGAGTAGGACAGGAGTTAACAGGGGGCGATGCAGCTTGCTCCACCAGCTGTCGGTCCGTCAGAGAAAGGCTGCTCCACCAGCTGTCGGTCCGTCAGAGAAAGGCTGCTCCACCAGCTGTCGGCCCGTCAGAGAAAGGCTGCTCCACCTGCTGTCGGTCCGCGTCAGAGAAAGGCTGCTCCACCAGCTGTCGCCCGTCAGAGAAAGGCTGCTCCACCAGCGCGGCCGCCGTCAGAGAAAGGCTGCTCCACCTGCTGTCGGGGCGTCAGAGAAAGGCTGCTCCACCTGCTGTCGGCCCATCAGAGAAAGGCTGCTCCACCTGCTGTCGGTCCGTCAGAGAAAGGCTGCTCCACCTGCTGTCGGCCCGTCAGAGAAAGGCTGCTCCACCAGCTGTCGGCCCGTCAGAGAAAGGTTGCAGCTCAGCTGGACATCACAGCTCATGTCTTGAGTGCTTAAAGTCCATCTATTCACCACAGAGGATCCTATTACCTTTTATTTTATGACTGATTTGTGACCAGTTCACATGTATATAATTAATTCCAAGGGAATACAGAATTCCATTAAAATTAAAGAGACAAAATATAAAATCCTTAAATCTTTCCCATGTTACATCCAGACTGGTTCTTCTCATTACAAGTTCCATGTTACATCCAGACTGGTTCTTCTCATTACTCAACTCATTGCCCTTTAGGCCTCTCTGACATAGATTGGAGGATATTGTAAGAATCTATTGTTGGAGAATCTGTAATGGAGGTCATCATAGATAGACTGGAAAAAAGAAATAATATGAAACAGTATGGATTGGATTCCCATGGCCCTTTTGCCTCACTCTGGTTTTAAACTGCCATTTTGTTTCTTTTACTAGGAATTTTACTGGAATGGTTGAAATGAAGGGTATTGGACAACAGATTTTTTTGAGTTTTGTGACCTGTGAGTCCTCCTTCTGTGTTCTGGTATCTCTTCATGGAGACCTGGCTGGGTCTTCTGAGGAAGCCTAAGGGTTCTGTTTAGTCAAGGTTTGGCCTAGTTTCTCGGTGCCTTTTAAAACAGGCTTTTTACAGTTATTCACTGGTGTGCTTTGGGGACCCCCGTTTTGTTTTGTACATGCAATATTCAAAGTGTGGAGAACCATTTCATTATTTAGAAAATGTGTCTGGCCAGGGCCTGGAAGTCCCTGACTCGACGGCTTAAACATGCCAGGTGCAGAGCTCTCCAGTAATGGTGATTACATCCATTCCCACTGTTTGTGTCTGCTTGCCGACGCTGTTTGCGTCTGACCGAAACAAAATCCAAATCACACACACCTCCAGGGCCGTGACCAGACCTTTGTGTGGGAAGGTGCTGAAATATAATAATATGTCTGCAACAACAACACACATTATAAGCAAGCTAGTGCCAGTGACTCATTGGCCTAGAGACGATGAGAGATTATTGACATCGGGAAAAGTGTCTATCAGAAGATCATATTGAATGATGATGTAAATCTGCTAGCTAGTTAGTTATGCTGTCAAAACAATCTCATTTTAATTTGATTTGAGTTTGTCCTGCTGCTGACAATTGCGTTTTACTAACAAGAAGTCAAATTACCCCAATTTTTTCCCCTGACAGTGAGAGACACACGATAGATCAAACTCAAAAATAGCCTCCTACCAGTCTCAAGCCCAGCGCCCCCGTCGCCAGTGGCCACTGCAAGCAAGTCTGACTAGTGCTCTCTTGGTGTGGTAGGATATTTCGGAGATTCAAGAGCTTATGAAATTAGCAACTATGATGTGAAATTTCTCAATTTAAAATAAAAAAGGTAAATAAAAATGAAGAAGTCGTTCACCAAATTTWAAAAAATCCACGCGCGAGCACTTTTTCATTGGAGGGCAAAAGGGCAGGTGCTCAGGCATGAGTTGAGCCCTGTCTGTGCACAGGACTGCACACGTCTGTTCATTATAGGACCTTAAATGTCATTTAATTCTAAAAGAAAACCAACCCTCTAAATTCATGTGAATTATTAATTGAAAGAYAGTTTTATGTGCTCATTAATTTATGTTTTCAACGTATTGAAAGGAGCAAATGTTTGAGTTAGCTACTTTACAGTCTGTAACTATGGTTTATGGGATAATTCCTTATTTGGTCGTACTGAATTAATGGCTCATTCCCCAGTGTAATTTTAATTAGCATATGCACACATTCAGTTAAAGCAACATCAATGTATCTCATTGCAAAAACAGACAGAGTAAGCTAAGTGCTACCACTGAAACTGGGTCATGGGATAATCCCCTGGTCATATGTCAATCATATTTAATAACTCCAAGTATGCTGACACACTGCAGTCACAGATAGCCCACTTTCAGTAGCTTTGACACATACTGCAAAATACCCTGAGCCTTGCCTTCTGAATAATGAGTATCTAACATAGGCTAAGTCACATACAATGCTATGCTAAGCCAATAAAACGTTGCAGTGGATTAAGAAGTGCATTCTGATTAGTCAGCCTTTGAATTTTCATCACCAAGTAACAGAGAGACTATCAAGCAAAATATGACGCTTGGCCTCAAGCATTTAGTGAAAGTCGTAAGACTTCTGTACCTTATCAGGGAATCTTCCTCCCAATTCCCCACACTAATGAAGCTTTAATTGGGCCCTCATTCACTGGCCTATCAGCCTGATCACACCACTGACTGGCTATTAAAGCTCATCTGGAGATGCAACAATAACCAGGCATATAGTTTTGTCCTCCTGGCTGTTCCACTATCTTCACAGGCCTGGCCTCTCTCGGATGAATGGTAGTCATCCTAGCCCATCCTCATTAACTCAGTTGATAAGCAATTAAAAACAATGTTAACGAAACCATCTCTCACCTCTCTATACTTTGATCACAGAGGAGAGGAGAGGAGAGGGAGAGGAGTAGAGGAGAGGAGTAGGAGAGGAGAGGAGAGGAGAGGAGAGGAGAGGAGAGGAGAGGAGAGGAGAGGAGAGGAGGGAAGAGGAGAGGAAAAGAGAGAGAGAAGGAGAGGGAGAGGAGAGGAGAGAGAGAGGAGAGGAGAGGAGAGGAGAGGAGAGGAGGAGGGAAGAGGAGAGAGAGAGGAGAGGAGAGGAGAGGAGGGAGAGGAGAGGAGAGGAGAGGAGAGGAGAGGAGAGGAGAGAGGAGAGGAAGGGAGAGGAGAGGAGAGGAGAGGGAGAGGAGAGGGAGGGGAGGGGAGAGGAGCGGAGAGGGAGAGGAGAGGAGAGGAGAGAGAGAGGGGAGAGGAGAGGAGGAGGAGAGGAGAGGGGGGGGGAGGGGAGGGGGGAGGGAGGGGAGAAAAGGGGGGGGCGGGAGGAGGAGGAAGGAAGGAAAAAGGGGGGGGGGGAGGGGGGGGGGGGAGGGGGGGAAAACAAGGGGGGGGAAAAAAAAGGGGGGGGGGGAGGGGGAAAAAAAAAAAGGGGGGGGGGGGGGGGGGGAAAAGGGGGGGAAGGGGGGGGAAAAGGGGGGGGAAGAAAAGAGGAGAGGAGAGGAGAGGAGAGAGAGGGAGAGAGGAGAGGGAGGGAGAGGAGGAGAGGAAGGAGAGGAGAGGAGAGAGGAGAGGAGAGGAGAGGAGAGGAGAGAGAGGAGAGGACTCTCTCCAAAGTGGACAACGGAAGTGATCTCTAGGAAGATTAAAGCGGAAAAAGGCTCCAGGTTTATTTGATAGCAGGAAAGATTTGAAAGAAGAAGTCCTCTGCCAGGAAGTTCAACGTACGGTCTCATCTACTGTCTGGTTCCTCTGAGCCTCTAGCCTGAAGGGGACCAAAACACTACTGTAGAGTATAGGAAGTGGATACATCACCCAGGGGTCACTACCAGTGTCCTTGAGTGAAATGTTCTGCATTAATAGCGAAGCCATGTACTGTAAACGCATGATTATTTAGCTGCGTAAGGTATAAAGCTGAACTGCATATGTAAACAGGATCTATGTTGGAGGGACCAGTGCAGTTCTACAGTACATGTTCTTTCTGGATGTTCCGACACATCACATGGCTGACTGGCGAGGAGCTTTTGTTCATGGATTTGCAATAGTCGAGGACCTGTGACTCTCTTCCTGTTCACCGTCACTGGTCCATTTGTTCCCCACAGACTGCTCTATCAACCACAGGACATATTCTGACACCCACAAACATGTAGGCTAGATAGAGATAAGATAACACACACAACACGCAGCACGCACGCACGCGCACACACACACACACACACACTACACACATCGGGACGCGGCATCTGGTGCTTCATCTGGAAGCTGCCATGACTGACAGAGCATGAGGTGGACGGGTGCATCCAGGGGGAAAGCGGTCAGCAG
Source organism: Salvelinus sp. IW2-2015 (assembly GCF_002910315.2). Classification (NCBI taxonomy): domain Eukaryota; kingdom Metazoa; phylum Chordata; class Actinopteri; order Salmoniformes; family Salmonidae; genus Salvelinus; species Salvelinus sp. IW2-2015. The sequence continues at coordinate 3,120,461 of NC_036863.1, forward strand.
ACACTGTTACCACACTGTTAACACGACACCACATGTCCAGTCCAGTCAGAAAGGGACTGTGGAACTAGACCACTGTTAAGGAAGGCCATGATACAAGTTCCACTACACCAGAACAAATCAATATCCAACTATCATTTAACAACTTTTTTCCACATGAAGGCAATGATTTGAAGTAGGCTGTTTGATCAGAAAGGTAAAGGTCAGATTGAAATACCGTTAGACAGATGAACCTGTGACATTCAAACCCAAGAGAGATATGATGAGAATATGACCAGGACAAAAACAGCGTGGGCCATCTGCTTACAGCACTATATGAATTGTAAGATATATTAAATGTACAAAGCACAGTTGTAGCCTACTGTATACCGACAATGGTTCTGCTGCCATACACTATGAGTGGTATTTATATTTTGTGACTCTCTTATTCAGAGTGACTTCAGTAAGTAGTAAGAGCAAAAATATTCACAATTTTTAAAAGTACATTTTTTTATTCTGGTCCCCTCTTGGGAACCAAACCCACAACTCTGGTGTTGCGAGAGCCATGCTTTTCCAACTGAGCCATGGTTTACGCAACTGAGCCATGCTTTACCACTGAGCCATGCTTTACAACTGAGCCATGCTTTACCAATGAGCCATGCTTTACCAACTGAGCCATGCTTTACCAACTGAGCCATGCTTTACCAACTGAGCATGCTTTACCAACTGAGGCCATGCTTTACGCACTGAGCCATGCTTTACCAACTGAGCCATGCTTTACCAACTGAGCCATGCTTTACCAACTGAGCTACACAGGTATTCTCTGCATGCTATCCATCTGTAATGACAACTCTGTCTTTTGCAACTGTGGCAAACATTACATGGGTCATCATTACAAATCAAATCAAATTTTATTGGTCACATGCACGTGTTTAGCAGATGTTATTGGTCACATGCACGTGTTTAGCAGATGTTATTGGTCACATGCACGTGTTTAGCAGATGTTATTGCGGGTGTAGAGAAATGCTTATTACCAACAAGCATTCAAGTCTCACTGATGAATCATCCAGCTTTCTTCAAGTACAACCACCTCATGTTTAAATTAGAACCACACATGGGATTACTATAGCCTGCCTGCGAACTAGCACCAGACAGCAATGTGTTTCCACTTGAACATACAAGGTGTTTAAGTGGAGATGAATACCACAGCAGGTTAACTGTGAACGCTATCTATTTTTAAAAAAGAGGGAGAAACGTGTAAGTGTTTTTAAAACAACATTAGCACCTGCCTTCTGGCAAGCAGTGAATAGAGAATGCTGTTARTTCTATCAACAACAACAAAAAGTTGACAATTTTTCCACTTGGAAACGGCAGGTTCYCTCGACCTTATTCATGGTTTCCTCGGGCGTAAAGGTGGTGGAATTATGAGGGAATTACGTCAAGGTCAGAATACAGTTTATCGGTACACACACCTCCGCCAGACCTTCATTTTGTAGTTCTCCACCATTAGAAAATAGCAGGTGAATAGCATGCTATTCTCATGCTTAAATTCAAGGTCATATTACYCATAGAGAGAAAAGTGCATAAAAAATGTAATTATGTTCCATTTACGGGCGCTTAACTCGGGTCCGAATCGGTGCCCTTGTGAGTGGTGCTTGTTGTGCTGCCTTACTGCAGCAAAACGTATGTGACCGTTTGAGTGTCAACTACTGTTGCTCTCACGACTAATTAATTAAAAATGACTTCCTGTGGAATTCTTGTTATCTCATTTGCATTCACCACAGATAAAACAGTAGCTCCACTGCTGAAGTAAACAAAAGCAAAACAGACAGACCGCTGCTTCGTAGAGGGTTGTTCAATTCACAAGCAATCTAGTAGTCAACATACTACAGCAATGTTACAGCGCACTGTACCAATAACTGACGAGGACAGATGCTGCAGGCAGGACAAATTGGAGGGAGGCATTGATAGCCATCTGGATAGAGAGAAGATCATTGTAAAGACCAAAGTAAACAGACTCCCAGGCACATAGAACTGAGAGAGTAGTGAAGGTCATTGGAAACAGTAAAGACCAGACAAGGTTAAACAGACTCCCAGGCACATAGAACTGAGAGAGTAGTGAAGGTCATTGGAAACAGTAAAGACCAAAGTAAACAGACTCCCTGGCACATAGAACTGAGAGAGTAGTGAAGGTCATTGGAAACAGTAAAGACCAAGTAAACAGACTCCTGGCACATAGAACTGAGAGAGTAGTGAAGGTCATTGGAACAAGTAAAGACCAGTAAACAGACTCCCTGGCACATAGAACTGAGAGAGTAGTGAAGGTCATTGGAAACAGTAAAGACCACTGTAACAGACTCCCGGCACATAGAACTGAGAGAGTAGTGAAGGTCATTGGAAACAGTAAAGACCACTGTAAACAGACTCCTGGCACATAGAACTGAGAGAGTAGTGAAGGTCATTGGAAACAGTAAAGACCAGGTAAACAGACTCCTGGCACATAGAACTGAGAGAGTAGTGAAGGTCATTGGAAACAGTAAAGACCATGTAAACAGACTCCTGGCACATAGAACTGAGAGAGTAGTGAAGGTCATTGGAAAACAGTAAAGACCACTGTAAAACAGACTCCTGGCACATAGAACTGAGAGAGTTAGTGAAGGTCATTGGAAACAGTAAAGACCACTGTAAACAGACTCCTGGCACATAGAACTGAGAGAGTAGTGAAGGTCATTGGAAACAGTAAAGACAAGTAAACAGACTCCCTGGCACATAGAACTGAGAGAGTAGTGAAGGTCATTGGAAACAGTAAAGACCACTGTAAACAGACTCCCGGCACATAGAACTGAGAGAGTAGTGAAGGTCATTGGAAACAGTAAAGACCAAGGTAAAACAGACTCCCAGGCACATAGAACTGAGAGAGTAGTAAGGTCATTGGAAACAGTAAAGACCAGGTAAACAGACTCCGGCACATAGAACTGAGAGAGTAGTGAAGGTCATTGGAAACAGTAAAGACCAGGTAAACAGACTCCCTGGCACATAGAACTGAGAGAGTAGTGAAGGTCATTGGAAACAGTAAAGACCACTGTAAACAGACTCCCAGGCACATAGAACTGAGAGAGTTGTGAAGGTCATTGGAAACAGTAAAGACCACTGTAAACAGACTCCTGGCACATAGAACTGAGAGAGTGTGAAGGTCATTGGAAACAGTAAAGACCACTGTAAACAGACTCCCAGGCACATAGAACTGAGAGAGTTGTGAAGGTCATTGGAAACAGTAAAGACCACTGTAAAACAGACTCCTGGCACATAAACTGGAGAGTAGTGAAGGTCATTGGAAACAGTAAAGACCCCT
>NC_036863.1:3129739-3136078 GCF_002910315.2 Salvelinus sp. IW2-2015
GGTCTATAACTGCTGGTGTAAAGACAGCCTACTGTAGACTATGCATTTCTTGCATATTAAAAACCTCCGCTGCAAAAGCCATGTTATATCCTTTATTTTGGCCTTGTACAGCAAAGCCTTTATGGGCACCTGTTTCATTTTACCTCTCACTGCGTTCTTATCAACTATCCCCAAAATGGAGCCTGTACAAAAGCCAGCTCTCACTGCTCTGATCAACTTTCCCCAAAATGGAGCCTGTACAGAAGCCAGCTCTCACTGCTCTTATCAACTATCCCCAAAATGGAGCCTGTACAAAAGCCAGCTCTCACTGCTCTGATCAACTTTCCCCAAAATGGAGCCTGTACAGAAGCCAGCTCTCACTGCTCTTATCAACTATCCCCAAAATGGGCCTGTACAAAAGCCAGCTCTCACTGCTCTGATCAACTTTCCCCAAAATGGAGCCTGTACAGAAGCCAGCTCTCACTGCTCTTATCAACTATCCCCAAAATGGAGCCTGTACAAAAGCCAGCTCTCACTGCTCTGATCAACTTTCCCAAAATGGAGCCTGTACAGAAAGCCAGCTCTCACTGCTCTTATCAACTATCCCCAAAATGGAGCCTGTACAAAAGCCAGCTCTCACTGCTCTGATCAACTTTCCCCAAAATGGAGCCTGTACAGAAGCCAGCTCTCCTGCTCTTGGTCATTATCATTTTGAATTGGGGCCAAGTTGAGATTTGCCTGGACATTAGGTTAGGAATGCAGCACTGTGTGAGGCTGGGTGGTGAGGCTGACAGTGCCAGAACATCCTGTGGCCCACTGACCAGACTTCACCTCAGCAGCAGCAGGAGGAGGATTCATCAGTACTGATGGATGACTGGCTGGTAGTCCTTAGAGACAGACACAGTGCTATCACTAGCCTCTGTCAAGGTGCTGTATTAGGGGTCTGAGAATGCCAAGGTGATTTGCAGCTCCAGAAAGGGCCTCCCAGGAAAATGGCACCATTTGTCAAAACAACAACAGAACTACCAATGTTTATAACTGTACCTGTTTGTTTTAGAGTTGGTTGACGGGCAAGATACTGAAACACATTACTATTCTAGTGTGTTTCGTATTCGAAAGGGACGGATGGCGCTTTTGATCTTGTGAAAGAGGACACATTCAGCAGCGTAACGTTACATCTGCTATGGATCATTTGATGTTCGAGGCTAATGGGAGGATTGTGCTCTTGGGTCGGATGAGGAAAACTTAGAATAAAGTTTATTCATGAGCCCTAGAGGTGGATGTTCTACAGACTGTAAACTGTGGTTGCTTCCAGTATCATTTAACAACGGCTCTATGTGTTTCTATTCWATAGCAAGACACACATGGACAGTTGCTGATAAAAACAACAATTGCAGCATGACTTCTTAATGTTTGCCCCTAAGCTCCCCYCTACACATTAAACATGCTAGTTTCCTGCATACAGTTTCTTATAGCTATTCAAAAACCTTAGTGCCATGTTTATCAGGACTATAACCGTACAATAGTTCCTTTCAGTGAGTTTCTAGGGTAGRATTTGTATCACACAGGGCCATTGGGAAAGGCTATCCGCCAACGGCTTAAAGCCATGATGTCTGTGGAGATGAGATCAGGATCACCACCACTGGCGTAACGCAGTTTCTCTACAACCCCCCACAAGGTCTCTGCGTTCTCGCCCAGCTTGGATTTGAATAGATTTATTAGGATTCCCAGTAGCCTACGCCAACGGTGACAGCTAGTCTTACTGGGGTCCAACACAGAACAAAAAAATACATTAAAGACAAAAGACTTTACAACGCACAGTACCAGTCAAACGTTTGGACACACCTACTTATTCAAGGGTTTTTCTTTTCTACATTGTAGAATAATAGTGAAGACATCAAAACAATTGAATAAAACGTTTGACTGGTACTGTACATACATTTGAAAACATTAACATGTAGTGTGTGTGTGTGTGTGTGTGTGTGTGTGTGTGTGCGCATCAATCAGTTACACATACATGTCACTACATACACACAACATGTACTGTAGGTCACATGGGGGAGAGGCGTTGTGCCATGAGGTGTTGAAACCAGGTTTGCTGTGCACTTGCGCTATATAAGATGGAGTTCCATGCACTCAAGGCCTTGTATGATACTGTGTTTCCTTGCATTTTATCTGGACCTGGGGACTGAAAATACCACTGTTGGCATGTCTGGTAGGGTAAGTGTGTGTGTCAGAGCTGTGTATAAGTTGACTATGCAAACAATTAGGAATTTCCAACACATTAATGTTTCTTATGAAAACAAAAGAGAGGATTACTCTCAACCTGGACCAGCTGGTGGATTTATCTATCCGGCTGGATAACCTGTTGGCCTCCCGCGGGCGTCTAGATCGGGGTCCGCCATTCCATTACCCAGCTCCTTGGATCCAACCCCTATGGAGTTGGGAGGGGCTGATAGGAGGGAGACCGGAGGGGGAACCACTCCATGTACCAACTGTGGACGCAGAGGGCACACTGCTGTCCGGTGCTGGGGTGTTCTCCTGGAAGTCGAGGTAGCAGGCGGAGCACTGGTGGTTCGTCTCAGGTGAGTAGGCACAGAACTCACCCAGAGCCTTCTGTTGCCCTCATGTGGTTACCTATAGAATTTCCTGAGTTTTCCCCGCACCCCCAGCATAAGGCGCTAGTAGATTCAGGCGCAGCTGGGAACTTTATTGACCGCTCTTTGGCTCATAGCTTAGGGATTCCTATTATTCCTGTTGATGTTCCCTTCCCTGTACATGCCTTAGATAGTCGTCCTTTGGGGTCGGGGCTGGTTGGGGAGGTCACACGCCCCATCGCTATGAGAACGCAGGGGATCACGAGGAGAGAATTAGTCTCTTCCTGATCGACTCTCCTGCGTTTCCTGTTGTGTTGGGTCTTCCTGGTTTGGCCTCTCATGATCCGATTATTTCGTGGCAACAGAGGGCTCTCAAGGATGGTCCTGTCAGTGTTCAGGGAGGTGTGTAGGTGTTTCCTTAGGTGCCACTACGGTGGAAAGTCCAAACCAGGTTTCCACCATGCACATTCCTCCCGAATATGCCGATTTGGCACTCGCCTTCTGTAAAAAGAAGGCGACTCAATTACCACCCCATCGACCGGGGGATTGTGCGATAGATCTCTTGGTAGACGCTAAACTTCCCCGGAGTCACGTGTATCCTCTGTCACAGGAGGAGACGGTGGCTATGGAGACATATGTCACCGAATCTCTGGACAGGGATACATTCGCCTTCCATCTCACCTGTTCCTCGAGTTTCTTTTTTGTGAAGAAGAAGGATGGAGGTTTGCGCCCGTGTATTGATTATCGCGGATTAAATAAGATCACGGTAAAAACAGTTACCCGCTACCACTTATAGCCAGTATGACCGAGTCATTACACGGGGCGCGCTTCTTCACAAAATTGGACCTCAGGAGCGCTTACAACCTGGTGCGTATAAGGGGGGAGATGAGTGGAAGACAGCATTTAGCACCACTTCTGGGCATTATGAGTACCGAGTCATGCCGTACGGGTTAATGAATGCTCCATCAGTCTTCCAATCCTTTGTGGATGAGATCTTCAGGACCTGCACGGGCAGGGTGTAGTGGTGTATATAGATGACATTCTAATATACTCCGCTACACGGCCGAGCATGTGTCCCTAGTGCGCAGGGTGCTTGGTCGACTGTTGGAGCATGACCTGTACGTCAAGGCTGAGAAATGTCTGTTCTTCCAACAGTCCATCTCCTTCCTAGGGTACCGCTTTTCAGCGTCAGGGGTAGAGATGGAGAATGACCGCATTTCGGCCGGGCGTAATTGGCCGACTCCAACCACGGTAAAGGAAGTGCAGCGGTTTTTAGGGTTTGCCAACTACTACCGGAGATTTATCCGGGGTTTTGGTCAGGTAGCGGCTCCCATTACCTCACTGCTGAAGGGAGGACCGGTGAGACTGCAGTGGACAGCTGGGGCGGACCGGGCGTTTGGTCACCTGAAGGCTCTGTTTACCTCAGCTCCGTGCTGGCTCATCCTGATCCTTCCTTAGCATTCATAGTTGAGGTGGACGCGTCCGAGGCAGGGATAGGGGCGTGTGCTCTCAGCGCTCGGGTACGCACTAAAACTCCGCCCCTGTGCGTTCTTTCTGAAGAAGCTCAGCCCGGCGGAGCGAAACTATGATGTGGGGAACCGGGAGTTGCTGGCTGTTGTCATGGCTCTGAAAGCGTGGAGACATTGGCTTGAGGGGGCTAGACACCCTTTCTCATTTGGACTGACCACCGCAATCTGGAGTACATCCGGGCGGCGAGGAGAATGAACCTCGCGCAGGCAAGGTGGGCCATGTTTTTCACCCGTTTTGATTTCACCCTTTCCTACAAACCAGGTTCCCAGAACGTTAAGGCAGACGCACTGTCCCGGCTGTATGATACAGAGGAGAGGTCCTCAGATCCCACTCCCATAATTCCAGCTTCTCGTCTGGTGGCACCGGTGGTATGGGAGGTGGACGCGGACATCGAACGGGCGTCACGTTCAGAGCCCATTCCACCTGACTGTCCAGCTGGGCGTATGTACGTTCCGTTTGATGTCCGCGATCGTTTGATCTGGTTGGCTCATACGCACCCCTCCTCTGGTCATCCTGGTATCGGTCGGACGGTGCGCTGCCTTGCTGGAAGTACTGGTGGCCCACTTGCTAAGGACGTGAGGGTTTATGTTTCCTCCTGTTCGGTATGTGCACAGTGCAAGGCACCTAGACATCTGCCCAGAGGGAAATTACAACCCCTTCCCCGTTCCACAACGACCGTGGTCACACCTATCGGTCGATTTTGTGACGGTCTTCCCCCGTCGCAGGGTAAAACCACGATCCTGGTAGTTGTGGATCGGTTTTCTAAGTCCTGCCGTCTCCTTCCTTTGCCCGGTCTCCCTACGGCTCTACAAACGGCGGAGGCTCTGTTCACCCACGTATTCCGGCACTACGGGTGCCTGAGGATATAGTTTCTGATCGGGGTCCCCAATTTACGTCTAGAGTCTGGAGGGCATTATGGAACGCCTGGGGATCTCGGTCAGCCTTACCTCAGGTTCCACCCCGAGAGCAACGGGCAGGTGAAAAGAGTCAACCAGGATGTGGGTAGGTTTCTGAGGTCCTATTGCCAGGACCGGCCGGGGGATGGGCAGCTTACATCCCCTGGGCGGAGATGGCCCAAAACTCCCTCCGCCACTCCTCTACCAACCTATCACCATTTCAGTGTGTGCTAGGTTACCAGCCGGTCCTGGCACCATGGCATCAGAGCCAGATTGAGGCTCCTGCGGTGGATGAATGGTTTCGGCACTCAGAGGAGACTTGGAACGCTGCCCATGTGCGGTTACAGCGGGCCATCAGGAGACAAAAGGCGAGTGCCGACCGCCACCGCAGTGAGGCCCCGGTGTATGCACCGGGGATCGGGTCTGGCTCTCGACCCGAAACCTACCCCTTCACCTGCCCTGCCGGAAGCTGGGTCCGGGTTTGTGGGGCCATTCAAAGTCCTGAGGAGACTGAACGAGGTTTGTTATAGGTTACAACTCCCCCTGATTACCGTATTAATCCCTCGTTCCATGTGTCTCTCCTCAGGCCGGTGGTGGCTGGTCCGCTCCAGCAGTCTGAGGTGCTGGAGGTCCCTCCGCCCCCTCTTGACATCGAGGGGGTCCCGGCGTATATCGTAAGGGCCATCATGGATTCTAGACGTGGGCGAGGGCCTTCAGTACCTCGTGGAGTGGAGGGGTACGGTCCGGAGGAGAGATGCTGGGTACCGGTGGAGGACATTCTAGATCCGTCCATGTTACAGGAGTTTCACCGTCTCCACCCGGATCGCCCTGCACCTCGCCTCCGGGTCGTCCCCGAGGCCGGTGTCGTCGCGCTGCTGGAGCCGCGCGTCAGGGGAGGGGTACTGTCACGACTTCCGCCGAAGTCGGCCCTTCTCCTTGTTCGGGTGGTGTTCGGCGGTCGACGTCACCGGCTTTCTAGTCACCATCGATCTATTTTTCAGTTTCGTTTTGTTTTGTCTGTTTATACACACCTGGTTTTCAATTCCATCACATGTTCCCTATTTAACCCTCTGGCTTTCATTTCTTGTTGTCCGTGATTGTTTGTGCGTTAGGTGTTGTGATGTTTACGTGTGTATTTATTATATTTCCATTTGTGGAACTTCTGCATCTATTTTGAGTAAAACACTGTGGTTTCACTCAACACCTGTGTCCTGCGCTTGACTCTGATACTTCTCCGCACACAACCCTGACAAAACAAGACAGAACAGACATAACAGACAGAACAGAATAGACAGAATAGACAGACCAGAACAGAGCAGACAGAAACAGACAGAAAT
>NC_036863.1:3136103-3155764 GCF_002910315.2 Salvelinus sp. IW2-2015
AAAGATGATGGCAGTCAGTATTTCCACAATTCCTAGCCAAGAGAGACTGGCAGCATAGTATTAATATCAGCCCTCTGATTACAATGGAGAGCAAGACGTGCCGCTCTGTTCTTGGATAGAAAGTTGTGGGTAAAACCAGTCTATTAATGGCTAATAATACAATCAGTCCACCCTTAAAACACTAGCATCCAGGGATTATTTTATCATGCAGTGTAGACTACTATCTACAGCTATATACTAATTTAGTGCTATTTAGCTGCTATTAATAAAAAAGACAAATATACACATTAAATAGACTAACAATGAGGAAAAACAAGTTGCTAAATTGGATGAATTCAGTCACTATGTATTGTTAAACTCAGTGGGTTTTGTATGGCTTACTGCCTACACAAATGGCCTGCAATATCATGAAATCAAATTAAATTAAATCCAACTTGAGGGACTCGCCTGGTCTCCTGAAGTCCTCCTTGCATCTTCTCTTTGTGTCTGTTTTCCTCTTTTTCTCTGTCTGTCTCACTAGTTTTTTGTACAGAACAGACAGAATAGACAGAACAGACAGAACAAAAAAGACAGAACACAACATAACAGACAGAACAGAACAGACAGAACAGAACAGACATACCAGAACTGTCACGACTTCCGCCGAAGTCGGCCCTTCTCCTTGTTCGGGTGTGTGTTCGGCGGTCGACGTCACCGGCTTTCTAGTCACCATCGATCTATTTTCAGTTTCGTTTGTTTTGTCTGTTTTATACACACCTGGTTTCAATTCCCCCATCATGTTCCCTATTTAACCCTCTGGCTTTCATTTCTTGTTTTGTCCGTGATTGTTTGTGCGTTAGGTGTTGTGATGTTTACGTGTGTATTTATTATATTTTCCATTTGTGGAACTTCTCTGCATCTATTTTGAGTAAAACACTGTGGTTTCACTCAACACCTGTGTCCTGCGCTTGACTCCGATACTTCTCCGCACACAACCCTGACAGAATCACGGACCTTCTTCAAATGGAGTCAGCAGCGCCGCCAGTCCTTCTCTCCCAGTAGGAGAGCAGGTTCGGCAGCACGCGAACATGTTGCATAGTTAGGGACAGCCATGGATCGCGTGCTGCAAACAATGGACAGATGGGAGAGAGGAGGTCTTCCAGTACATCATACCCCAGCACCTCCACCCGCACCTCTACCTACACCACCGTCCATCCCTCCATCGTACGAACCCAGTGGGATTCGGCTCTCGCTCCCAGGAGCATACGGCGGAACAGCAGCCGGGTGCCAGGGGTTTCTCCTACAGCTGGAGCTCTACCTGGCCTCTGTTCATCCGTCCCCTTGCGGACACGAGAGGGTGGGCGCCCTCATTCCTGTCTGACTGGTAAAGCCCTGGAGTGGGCCAACGCCATCTGGGGAAGAGAAGGATCTACCCGGGAAAACTATGATGACTTCTCTCGCCGCTTCCGGGCAGTTTTTGATCATCCACCTGAAGGAGACGGCGGGAGAGCGATTATTCCATCTAAGACAGGGGATGAGGAGCGCTCAAGAATTCGCCCTGGACTTCCGACTCTGGCCGCTGGTGCGGAATGGAATGAGCGGGCCCTGATTGATCATTACAGGTGTAGTCTACGAGAAGACGTTCGTAGGGAGCTAGCCTGCAGGGACACCACTCTCAACCTGGACCAGCTGGTGGATTTATCTATGCGCTGGATAACCTGTTGGCCTCCCGCGGGCGTCTAGATCGGGGTCCGCCCATTCCATACCCAGCTCCTTGGATCCAACCCCTATGAGTTGGGAGGGGCTGATAGGAGGGAGACCGGAGGGGAACCACTCCATGTACCAACTGTGGACGCAGAGGGCACACTGCTGTCCGGTGCTGGGTGTTTCTCCTGGAAGTCGAGGTAGCAGGCGGAGCACTGGTGGGTCGTCTCAGGTGAGTAGGCACAGAACTCACCCAGAGCCTTCTGTTGCCCTCATGTGGTTACCTATAGAATTTCCTGAGTTTTCCCCGCACCCCCAGCATAAGGCGCTAGTAGATTCAGGCGCAGCTGGGAACTTTATTGACCGCTCTTTGGCTCATAGCTTAGGGATTCCTATTATTCCTGTTGATGTTCCCTTCCCTGTACATGCCTTAGATAGTCGTCCTTGTGGGGTCGGGCTGGTGGGGAGGTCACAGCGCCCATCGCTATGAGAACGCAGGGGGACACGAGGAGAGAATTAGTCTCTTCCTGATCGACTCTCCTGCGTTTCCTGTTGTGTTGGGTCTTCCCTGGTTGGCCTCTCATGATCCGATTATTTCGTGGCAACAGAGGGCTCTCAAGGGATGGTCTGTCAGTGTTCAGGGAGGTGTGTAGTGTTTCCCTAGGTGCCACTACGGTGGAAAGTCCAAACCAGGTTTCCACATGCACATTCCTCCGAATATGCGATTTGGCACTCGCCTTCTGTAAAAAGAAGGCGACTCAATTACCACCCCACGACCGGGGGATGTGCGATAGATCTCTTGGTAGACGCTAAACTTCCCCGGAGTCACGTGTATCCTCTGTCACAGGAGGAGACGTGGCTATGGAGACATATGTCACCGAATCTCTGGACAGGGATACATTCGGCCTTCCATCTCACCTGTCTCCTCGAGTTTCTTTTTTGTGAAGAAGAAGGATGGAGGTTTGCGCCCGTGTATTGATTATCGCGGATTAAAAAGATCACGGTAAAATACAGTTACCCGCTACCACTTATAGCCAGTATGACCGAGTCATACACGGGGCGCGCTCTTTCACAAAATTGGACCTCAGGACGCTTACAACCTGGTGCGTATCAAGGGGGGAGATGAGTGGAAGACAGCATTTAGCACCACTTCTGGGCATTATGAGTACCGAGTCATGCCGTACGGGTTAATGAATGCTCCATCAGTCTTCCAATCCTTTGTGGATGAGATCTTCAGGACCTGCACGGGCAGGGTGTAGTGGTGTATATAGATGACAACAGAACAGAACAGACAGAACAGAACAGACAGAATAGAACAGAACAGACAGAGCAGAACAGACAGAATAGACAGAATAGACAGAATAGAACAGAACAGAACAGAGCAAACAGAACAGACAGAATAGAACAGAACAGACAGAACAGACATACCAGAACAGACATAACAGAACAGAACAGACAGAACAGGCATACCAGAACAGACAGAACAGAACAGAACAGACAGAACAGAACAGATATAACAGAACCGGCATAACTTACAGAACAGAACAGGCAGAACAGAACAGACGGAACAGAACCGACAGAATAGTACAGAACAGACAGAACAGAGCAGATGGAACACAACAGACAGAACAAAACAGACAGAACAGACAGAACAGACAGAATAGACAGAACAGAACAGACAGAACAGACGGAACAGAACAGGGAAAACAGAACCGACAGAACAGACAAAACAGACAGAACACAGAACATACGGAACGTACAGAACAGACCGAAAATACTGAACAGAACAGACAGCACAGACAGAACAGAAGGGACAGAACAGAACAGACAGAACAGGACAGAATAGAACCGACTGTACAGAACAGCCTGAACATAACACACAGAACAAACAGAACAGACTGTACAGAACATAACAGACAGAACAGACAGAACATACCAGAACAGACATAACATACCAGACAGAACTAACAGAACAGACTGTACAGAACAGAGAAAATAGATTAAACATAACAGACAGAACAGTACAGACAGAACAGACCAGACAGAACAGACAGAACAGAACAGACAGAACAGAACAGACATAACAGAACAGACCAGACAGAACAGAACAGACAGAACAGAACAGACATAACAGAACATACATAACAGACAGACCAGACAGACCAGTACAGGCAGAACAGAACAGACAGAACAGACCAGGCAGAACAGACAGAACAGAAAAGACAGAACAGACAGAACAGAACAGAAGGGACAGAACAGAACAGACAGAACAGAAGGGACATAACATAACAGACAGAACAGAACAGACATAACAGAAGGGACAGAACAGAACAGACAGAACAGACAGAAGAGATGGAACAGACAGAACAGAACAGACAGAACAGACAGAACATACCAGCCAGAACAGACAGAATAGATGGACCACAACAGACAGAACAGTACAGACAGAATATACAGAACAGTACAGACAGAACTGGGCAGAGAGAACAGAATAGACAGACCAGAACAGACAGAACAGGTCAAACAGAATAGACAGAACAGTACAGACAGAACAGACAGCACTGGCATAACAGTACAGACACAACCGACAGAACAGAATATACATAACAGTACAGACAGAACTGCCAGAACAGTACAGACATAACAGGCAGAACAGACAGAATAGACCAGACAGAACAGAACAGATCAGACAAAACAGACAGAGCATAACAGAACAGACAGAACTGAATAGACAGAACAGAACACACTAAACTGACAGAACAGAACAGACAGACAGAACAGACAGAACAGAACAGAACAGACTGCAGGTAGCCTAGCTGTTAAGAGTGTTGAACCAGTAACCGAAAGGTTGTTTGTTTGAATCCTTGAGATGACTAGGTGACACATCTGCCGTTGTGCCCTTGAGCAAGGCACTTAACCCTAATTGCTCCTGTAAGTCACTATGGATAAGCATGTCTGCTAAATGACTCAAATTTAAACAGACAGCAGAGGACGGTTGGCAGGGCTGTGTGTTCCTGTAGGGATCTCACCAACTGGGGGAGTTATTGCCTGGTGAATCTGTCCCCGAAGCCATTTTGGATCTAGCCCGTCCTCTCCAGGAGCCGTGACTTGCCTTTCATGGGAAATCTGCAACACACTGCAACAGTCAGACACACCGGGGATGTAATGTGCCAGACTGCATTTGAAAGGTGGCAAGACTGTTGAAAATATATGCACTATGAATGTGATCCTAATAACAATGTTAATCTATAATTTGCAGTGAGCTTTTAAAACAGGATAATTTAAAACCAGGTGAGAGGTATACTGTACATACAGGTATGAAATACTAAATCAGAGGATTTCCTTGACGTCAGCAACACCATCTATAAGCCCTGCACTTTCACTACCCACTCATCAGTCCCAATACCACATCATTTGACCATTGGAAACCCGTAACACCAACCTAGACAACGTGTATGGTTTTGTTCACCCTGTAATATTCACCTTTAAACAAACATAGCGTTCTGTGATTTTTCGAGTTATGCCCCTTAACCTAAAGATTAGCAGCAAAACGTCAGAAACGCAGAGAACGACTGACTACGGAGAAACATATTTCTCTATTGAGTGCAGCCTGTATAATATATGGTGTGATTGTGAGAGCTGTTGGACAACTGAATGGAGACCTGCATGTGCTTTAAATGTGGTTGTTTACTCAGATACTGAAATGAATTCATTTTAAGCTTTTGCATTTGAAGACTTTGCATGTTTCATTGTTGTTGACTTTTAAAGAGAAATGTGGCGGTTGCTAGACAGGATTGTACTGAAGCTAGGTCCTCAAAATTTGAATTCTGCTTTCTATTCCGCTAATTCTTACAGTCTATTTTTCTGGTGCACAGCTTGTATGAAAATCCAGATTGGAAAAATAATATCCAAGAATGGATTCGATGTAAAATGTGTGTTTTTATATTTTTTACACGTTACATCAAAAGATGCTGATCTCCATCATTGTCTCTGCAGGAAAATTACTATTGAACTAGTCAGCAGCTTGAGGTCAGTCAGTGACACAGACTGACCTCCAGTAAACTGGGATTTAAGCCAGTAGGTCAGTGGCACAGACTGACCTCCAGTAAACTGGGATTTAAGCCAGTAGGTCAGTGGCACAGACTGACCTCCAGTAAACTGGGATTAAAGCCAGTAGGTCAGTGGCACAGACTGACCTCCAGTAAACTGGGATTAAAGCCAGTAGGTCAGTGACACAGACTGACCTCCAGTAAACTGGGATTAAAGCCAGTAGGTCAGTGACACAGATGGAACTATCCAAGCAGAAGATAAATCTCCTTCAAATGTTGATATTTAGTTGCGTGACAACCAATCAATATCACTTTTGAAATACAATAAATAACTTATTAACTTGTTGACAAGTTAACAAATTATATATTGGATTCACGTCTGCAACTCAAACAAAAATAAAAGTTAAAGAATGGGTATAAGACAGTGTCTCAGATGGAACTATCCAAGTAATAGGCTACATCTCCTTTAAATGTTGAAATATGGTTGTGTTGTCAACCAAAAACAACCAAATAAAATCGAATTGTATTTGTCACATGCGCGGAATACAACAGGTGTAGACCTTAACCAACAAAGCAGTTCAAGAAATAGAGTTACGACATACTAAATTACATAATTTTTTTTATAAAAAAGTAACACAATAAAATAACAATAAGGAGGCAATATACAAGTCTCTTCTTCTTGTTGATGTCCTTTAGTTGTGGTTTCTTTGCAGCAATTRGACCATGAAGGTCTGATTRACKCAGTCTCRTCTGAACAGTTGATGTTGAGATGTTTTCTGTTACTTGAATTTTGTGAAGCATTTATTTCGGCTGCAATTTCTGATGCTGGTAACTCTAATGAACTTATCCTCTGCAACAGAGGTAACTCTGGGTCTTCCTTTCATGTGGCGGTCCTCATGAGAGCCAGTTTCATCATAGCGCTTGATGGTTTTTGTAAAGTTCTTGATATTTTCCAGATTGACTGACCTTCATGCCTTAAAGTTATGATGGACTGTTATTTCTCTTTTCTTATTTGAGCTGTTCTTGCCATAAAATGGACTTGGTCTTTTACCAAATAGGGCTATCTTCTGTATACTACCCCTACCTTGTCACAACACAACTGAGTGGCTCAAACGCATTAAAAAGGAAAGAAATTCCACAAATGAACTTCTAACAAGGAACACCTGTTAATTGAAATGCATTCCAGGTGACTCCCTCATGACGCTGGTTGAGAGAATGCCAAGAGTGTGCAAAGCTGTCATCAAGGCAAAGGGTGGCTAGTTTGAAGAATCTCAAACATAAAATATATTTTGATTTGTTTAACACTTTTTTGGTGACTACTGTACATGATCCCATATGTGTTATTTCATAGTTTTGATGTCTTCACTACTATTCTACAATGTAGAAAACAGTAAAAATCAAGAAAAACCCTTGAATGAGTAGGTGTTCTAAAACGTTTGACTGGTACTGTAGGTCCTGGAAGACAGGGAGCTTGGCCCCGGTGATGTACTGGGCCGTACGCACTACTCCCTGTAGCTCCTTATGGTCGGATGCCGAGCAGTTGCCATACCAGGCAGTGATGCAACCTATCAGGATGCTCTCGATGGTGCAGCTGTAGAATCTTTTGAGGATCTGGAGACCCATGCCATATCATTTCAATCTCTTGAGGAGGAAAAGGTGTTTTCGTGCCCTCTTCACAACTGTCTTGGTGTGTTTGGACCATGATAGTTTGTTGGTGATGTGGACACCAAGGAACTTGAATCTCTCGACTCGCTCCACTACAGCCCCGTCGATGTTAATGGGGGCCTATTTGGCTCTCCTTTTCCTGTAGTCCACGATCAGCTCCTTTGTCTTGCTCACGTTGAGGGAGAGGTTGTTGTCCTGGCACCACACTACCAGGTTTCTGACCGCCTCCCTATAGACTGTCTCATCTTTGTCTGTGATCAGGCCTACCACTGTTGAGTCGTCAGCAAAACTTAATGATGGTGTTGGAGTCGTGCTTGGCCATGCATTCGTGGGTGAACAGAGAGTACAGAAGGGGACTTAGCARGCACCCCTCAGGGGCCCCAGTGTTGAGGATCAGGGTGGCAGATGTGTTGTTGCCTACCCTTACCACCTGGGGGCGGCCCGTCAGGAAATCCACAATGCAGTTGCAGAGGGAGGTGTTTAGTTTAGTGATGAGCTTGGTGGGCACTATGGTGTTGAACGCTGAGCTGTAGTCAATGTAGTCAGTATGCAAATTGGAGTGGGTCTAGGGTTTCTGGGTTGATGGTGTTGATGTGAGCCGTGGCCAGCCTTTCAAAGCACTTCATGTCTACCGACGTGAGTGCTACGGGGCGGTATTCATTTAGGCAGGTTACCTTCGCTTTCTTGGGCACAGGGACTATGGTGGTATGATTGAAACATATTGGTATTACAGACTCGGTCAGGGAGGTCCTAGTGCCAGCACCACTTCTAGGTCCAAGAGGCTTCTTCCCCCAAACCATATAACTCCTGAACAGCTAATCCAATGGCAACCTGGACTATTTGCATTGCCCCCCCCCCCCACCCCCCCACACCCTCTTCTACACTGCTGCTACTCTTTGATATTATCTATGCATAGTCACTTTAATAACGGTACCTGCATGTACATAATTACCTCAACTACCTCGACACAGGTGCCCCCGCACATTGACTCTGTACCGGTACCCCCTGTATATAGCCCCGCTATTGTTATTTACTGCTGCTCTTTAATGATTTGTTATTCTTAGCTCTTACTTTTTTGGCGGGGTATTTTCTTTAAAGGTAAGTAAGCATCTCATGCATTCGGCGCATGTGACAAATAACATTTGATTTGATCTGATTTGAGTACAGGACATCAATAAGCTGCTCCTAAACATTTTAAACCTGCATCAGGAAATGTAGTCTATCATAGTTCATGTGGGAGTCAGTGACATTATGAAGGGCAGCTCAGAACAGTTGAAGATGGATTTTAAAGAACTGATTGGGTCTCTGCTTGACATCAACAAACACCCCATAATATCTGGCCCTGTGACCTCCCAAAATCGTGGCATTGAACGTTTCAGCAGACTTTTAGCCCTCCATAACTGGCTATGTGACAATTGCAGCTCTGTGGGTGTAACATTTACTGACAATTTTGATACCTTCTGGAAACCAAGCTCATTTTACAAGGAGGATGGGATCCACCTAAATCATTTGTGTTCCTAGATCCTTTCACAGCATTATATGACTTATCAATGACCCAAGTCCAGCTCAGTTCTGCTATTAGATGAAGTACAGTGATAACACATTAATCTGGTGTATAAATAAAAGCACAACCAAACTCAAATGGAAAAACAATGTCTGATTTTTGGTTTAGTTGTCACCCAAATGTCTATCACTGCGTATTCAACCATTTAAAAGCACAACAATGTTCAAATGGGAATACAATGTCAGATATTTTGTTTATTTATACAACAGATAGCATAACCATCACGGTTGACAACTTCCCAGTGTCCCCCTCCCAGAGTGCATAGAACCTTGACGTGACCCTGGACAACATCCTGTCATTCTCTGCAAACATCAAAGCAGTGACTCGCTCCTGCAGGTTCATCATGCTCTACAAGATCCGTAGAAGATGCCTGGGGTTGACCTTGCCCTTCCTAACATCTGGTGTCAGACTCCAGTTACTACGTCTCAAATGGTACACCATTCAGGTGTAGCTCTGATCAAAAGTAGTGCACTATATAGGGAATTGGGTACGATTTGGGATGCCCACTGACTCTCACTGCAGTGCCAGTTTCTATTTCAATGCAGTCCAGTCAATAGCTGGTAAACATAATCTTAGTGTGTTGTTCAGCTCAATACAACACATCATTCATGGACAGAGATATAGACTGACAAAAATATAAGGTGTAAGAGTTACTGCCAGAGCCGTGAAGAGACTGTTATTGACCGCAACTGAGAGTGTATCAATCTGTGGCCGTCACGTATGTTTCACTGGGCCGCAGGGCCGTTCAAGGAGACTTATAATTATTAAAGTGTCCGTTTATTTTTCCCTCTCAGATCATCTCGGGTACCCTTGCTGCTASGGGAGGAGTCGGAGCTGTGAATGAATGAATGGTTGGCAACAGCAACATAATAACCAGCAGGACCTTGTATAGCAGAAGGTCCTCTACCACCCTCTGAGCGCCCATCAACGTTCCTGAAAATCTATTGCTGTAGTTTTATCACCTGAATACGTCTCAGAACAAGTTTCAGCGCCCACCAATCGATTCAACTCCCCCAATCTGGTGTAATGGTTAGAAGAGCAGCACAGGGAGTGATTGAAAAGTCAGTCAACCTAAATCTGGCCAGCTGTGCTTAGGTCGACTCTCCTCCTTAATGCTGTATAGAGTCCATGTATCAACTATTAAGATTTCAGTTGTCGTTAGGATGAGAGTTTCAGAATCTGTACCAGCCTTGTGTGGCCTGCCAATAACAGAATCGATGTTGCTACACTAAATTCACTAACACTGACGAGACCATGACTTGAGTTGTGTCCAATTATGAAATTAAGTACATTCTGGGGATACAGGGTTCTGATCCGACACAGACACAGTCATTTAGCCACTGTTCTTCAGAGAAGGTTATCTCTGCCGAGAAAATACAATCAAATAAACTATCAATTGGCAATCAATCAAAAGGGGCCAAGCAGTAACGATCATTACTCATCATAATGCTAATTCAGGATGTGTGATTCATGCTAAATCAAATATGACTGTGATAGAGGAACATCATAATGGAACATCACTGGATCCTGAGTTACTTATTTTGACCAAAATAGGTTTTTATTATCAACCACAGGTAGAGGGGGTTGGTTGCTAATCGATACAAAGCTACAAGTAGAATATAAGCATAGGGGTATGGAGTCTCTGGTTGAGGGACATCACCACACCATTGTGACATTAAACCTGGAGCAGAAGAAGTACAAAATGGTATGAGAAKAGTGCATGAACCACCAACTAGAATGAAAATACGACAACATCTTGTCTATAAAATACACTGAACAAAAATATAAACATGTGTGTTGGTCCCATGTTGGTCCCATGTTTCATGAGCTGAAATAAAATATCCCAGAAATGTTTCATACTGTATACACAAACATCTTATTTCTCTCAAATTTTGTGCACAAATATGTTTACATCCCTGTTAGTGAGCATTTCTCCTTTGCCAAGATAATCCATCCACATGACAGGTGTGGCATATCAAGAAGCTGATTAAACAGCATGATCATTACACAGGTGCAACTTGTGCTGAGGACAATAAAAGGCCACTCTAAAATGTGCAGTTTTGTCAAACAACACAATGCCACAGATGTCTCATGTTTTGAGGGAGCGTGCAATTGGCATGCTGCCTACAGGAATGTCCACCAGAGCTGTTGCCAGAGAATTTAATGTTAATTTCTCTACCATAAGCCTCCTCCAACGTCCCATTAGAGAATTTGGCAGTACATCGAACCGGCCTCACAACCGCAGACCACGTGTAATCACGCCAGCCCAGGACCTCCACATCCGGCTTCTTTACCTGCAGGATCGTCTGAGACGAGCCACCCGGACAGCTGATGAAACTGTTGGTTTGCACAACCTGTCAGAAACCGTCTCAGGGAAGCTCATCTGCATCATTGTTGTCCTCACGAGGGTCTTGACCTGACTGCAGTTCYGTGTCGTAACCGACTTTAGTGGGAAAATGCTCTCCTTCAATGGCCACTGGCATGCTGGAGAAATGTGCTCTTCACGGATGAATCCAGGTTTCAACTATACTGGCCAGATGGCAGACAGCATGTATGGCATTGTGTGATGAGTGCCCCATGGTGGCGGAGAGGTTATGGTATGGGCAGGCATAAGATACTGGAAATGAACACAATTGCATTTTATCGAAGGCAATTTGAATGCACAGAGATACCGTGACGAGATCCTGAGGCCTATTGTCGTGCCATTCATCTGCCGCCATCACCTCATGTTCCAGCATGATAATGCACGGCCCCATGTCGCAAGGATCTCTACACAATTCCTGGAAGCTGAAAATATCCCAGTTCTTCCATGGCCTGCATACTCACCAGACAGGTCACCCATTGAGCATGTTTGGGATGCTCTGGATCAACGTATATGACAGCGTGTTTCAGCTCCCGCCAATATCCAGCAACTTTGCACAGCCATTGAAGAGGAGTGGGATAACATTCCACAAGACACAATCAGCAGCCTGATCAACTCTATGCGAAGCAGATGTGTAGCAATGCATGAGCCAGAAACTGACTGGTGTTCTGATCCATAAAGACAAAAGAAACACCATTGAATCSCTATGAATAAAGGTTCCAGTCATCTTTGGCGAAAGGCTTGGTGTTATGAGGTGTTATGATGGATAACTTCTAAAAGTCTCTCCATCACTAGTAGGCTGTCATTGTAAATAAGAAGTTGTTCTTAACTGACTTGACTAGCTAAATAAAGGTAATAAATCTAAATAAATCTAAAATCATTACTCCGAGAGCTCTTAATGGGAGATAAATATCTGGAGCAGGAATAGAATAGAATAATATATTAGGAAATACACAAACATCTTTGAACTCTTGGTTCAAAGTAATTTCAGTACTTTTTAAAAACTTTTACTCTTTACTCATTTGTATTAAACAGTGGGTATGATGTGTCATTGTACAAGTAGAAATTCAGGTCTCGTACTTTTAGCGATGTCARATGTTGAACAATGCTGAACATTATGTTGAATTGACCTTAACCAAGTTTAGGTTTTCTCCCTCAAAATACTTTGTCTACCTCCAAGACAATGGGTCACAAAAAAACACCTCAGGGGGGATACCATGTGACCTAGCAGGACTATAAAAGTTCTGCTGCCCTCGTTCTCTTAACTCTGGACCCCAAAGAGGGAGAAGAACCTCCATCTCCAYCAGGCCGACCACAGGCCCTGGACCCTTGCCTTTAATGACCAGAACTGGTAACTGGTAAGTTAGGGAAAATATACCTTTTAGGGAATAGTACCTGTAATTACGGTACAGAAATGCAAATGCACTAAACAGACTCAGAAGAAGACAGAATACCTTAAA
This sequence comes from Salvelinus sp. IW2-2015, assembly GCF_002910315.2. Taxonomy (NCBI): domain Eukaryota; kingdom Metazoa; phylum Chordata; class Actinopteri; order Salmoniformes; family Salmonidae; genus Salvelinus; species Salvelinus sp. IW2-2015. The sequence continues at coordinate 3,148,887 of NC_036863.1, forward strand.
CAGCTAGTGTAGCCTGAATGGTACACTTCAGATAAACTTCTTCAAGGACAGAAGGAGAAAACAATTAGAGCACAGCCTATGTAACTCAAGCAAAGAGCCAACAGAGAAGAGCAACAAAGATAAGGACACTAACTCAGGACCTTGCTTCTAATGTTGGATCCCACGACGCAGTTTGCATCAGTTGCTGGGACTGCTTGTATCTTTCCAGTGATCCTGCCGACCAAGGACGGGTCTGAGGAGCTATTTGGCGTCGCAGCTAGCCTAGCTGCTAGCTAGCTGGACATCAAGCTAGCAAGGTGTTCTTGAACGCAGCCCGCAACGTGGTTAGCCATTGTGGCTGGGACCGCAGATTGTCCCAAGTTTGTGGCTGTCTACATCTCTGCTGTTTGTTGTTTTCAATTTTCCCCCTGACCTGCCCTGTCTGGAACTGCCAGGAGTAACAGCCTAACATATATTGCTAGCTACCATGACAAATACCATAGCRGGTGGGAGTACCGTTGAGGACAGTGGTGTATCTCTATCACACGTGAAGGATCTTTTAAACAAACAAAAATAAACCTATAAGCAGTTGTTACAACAACAAGAAAATAGTTTCAAGTGTTTTGTCCAAATACTCGTGGATTCTACTAATAAAAGAATGGACGACCTGACCAGAGAGGTACAGGACCTGAAGAACAGTTTGCAGTTCTCCCAGGGTCAGCTTGACGAGTTGAAACAGGAGAACGTCAAGATGACAGCAATCTGTAAGTCATTGAGAGAGGACATCAGTTCTGTGTGTGAATGATGATCCATGATTTACATTTACATTTAAGTCATTTAGCAGACGCTCTTATCCAGAGCGACTTACAAATGATAACAATGACAGAGAAATCTCGAGGGACAATCAAGGCGAAACAACATGGTTGTGTGGAATTGCAGAATCTCCACATGAGACCTGGATGGAGTCTGAGGACAAAGTGAGGGAATTGATCTCTGAGAAATTGAAGATGGACCACAAGAAGATTGAGGTGGAGCACGCCCACAGGACTGTAAAACCCACCACTGGCCCAGGTGATAGGCCCAGGCCGATAGTGGTCAAGTTCCTGAGGTTCAAGGACAAGGTAGCTGTTCTGGAAAGAGACAAGAACTTGAGAGGAACGTATATCTTCCTCAACGAGGACTATCCTGAAGCTGTGCGCCAGAAGAGGAAAGAACTGATCCCAGCCATGAAAGCTGCCAGAGCGCGTGGGGACATTGCGTAAAAACGCTACCACAGGCCCACCTTCTCTCCCAGAAGCCTGGAAGGGATGAGAGAGCCAAGCATATGGGTTCGTAGCCTCAACCCCGCAGTACACACACACACCAATTGATTAATGGACTGCTGAATGTATATTTTTTTATCTTGCTTTGTCTGCTCTTTTCAATATTATGTCTATCTCTGATAAGCTACCCAGGAAAGGYCTGAAAATAGCCCATATTAATATATGTAGCCTTAGAAATAAGGTTAATGAAATCAATAACTTGCTAACAGCAGATAAAAAAACTAATAACGGAAAAAAAGCAGGGCAAGTTTGAATTTTGTAAAGTTAGTGTGGGAGAGGTGGAAAAATTATTGTTAACGATCAATAATGACAAACTTGGCATTGACAACTTAGATGGAAAGCTACTGAGGATGGTAGCTGACTCTATAGCCACTCCTATCTGTCATATGTTTAATCTGAGCCTAGAGGAAAGTCTTTGTTTTCCCTCAGGCCTGGAGGGAAGCCAAAGTAATTCCGCTACCCAAGAGTGGTAAAGCGGCCTTTACTGGTTCTAACCGCAGACCTATAAGCTTGCTGCCAGCTCTTAGCAAACTGTTTGAAAAAATGGGGTTTGACCAAATACAATGCTATTTCTCTGTAAACAAATTAACAACAGACTTTCAGCATGCTTACAGAGAAGGGCACTCAACATGTACTGCACTGACACAGAACAGACCGGCATGTTTTGCTCTTAATTGTAATCACACACTCTTATCCCACCAGACATGCAACAAGGGGTCTTTTCATAGTCCCCAAATCCAGAACAAATTCAAGAAAACKTACAGTATTATATAGAGCCCTTATTGCATGGAACTTCCTTCCATCTCATATTGCTKAAATAAACAGCAAACCTGATTTTAAAAAACAGATAAAGCAACACCTCGTGGGACAARGCRTCTCCCCMATTTGACCWAGATAGTTTGTGTGTATGRATTGATATGTAGGCTARGTGTGCCTTTTTAAAACTGTATGTAGTTCTGTCCTTGAGATGTTCTTGTCTAATGATGTTCTGTATTATGTCATTTTGTATTATGTTTCATGTTTTGTGTGGACCCCAGGAAGAGTAGCTGCTGATTTTGCAACAGCTAATGAGGATCCTCATAAAATACCAAAATACCAAATGGAGCAAACTGAAGGAGGAACCACCCAACTCGACTCTTCAACCCCAGCAGGCTAAAGAAATGTGGCATGTCACCTAAAACCCTCACACACTTTCGTTGCAAATGCGTCTTCCAAATGGACAATGACCCCAAGCATACTTCCAAAGTTGTGGCAAAATGGCTTAACTGACTTGCCTAGTTAAATAAAGGTAAAAAAAAGGTCCTGGATGGCAGGAAGCTTGCCCCCAGTGATGTACTGGGCTGTTCGCACTACCCTCTGTAGTGCCTTATGGTCAGATTCTGAGCAGTTGCCAAACCAGGCAGTGATGCAACTGGTCAGGATGCTCTCGATGGTGCAGCTGTAGAACCTTTTGAGGATCTGGGGGCCCATGCCAAATCTTTTCAGTCTCCTGAGGGGGAATAGGTATTGTCGTGCCCTCTTCACGACTGTCTTGTTATGTTTGGACCATTCTAGTTTCTTGGTGATGTGGACACCAAGGAACTTGAAACTCTCGACCCGCTCCACTACAGCCCCGTCGATGTTAATGGGGGCCTGTTCGGCCCGCCTTTTCCTGTAGTCCACGATAAGCTCCTTTGTCTTGCTCACATTGAGGGAGAGGTTGTTGTCCTGGCACCACACTGCCAGTTCTCTGATCTCCTCCCTATAGGCCGTCTCATCGTTGTGCACTGTTGTGTCGTCAGCAAACTTAATGATGGTGTTGGAGTCGTGTTTGGCCACGCAGTCGTGGGTGAACAGGGAATACAGGAGGGGACTAAGTACACACCCCTGAGGGGCTCCATTGTTAAGGATCAGCATGGCAGACGTGTTGTTGCCTACTCTTACCTTAGTCTGGATCGAGGCAAAGCTGAACGGAGCAAAGTACAGAGAGATCCTTAATGAAAACCTGCTCCAGAGTGCTCAAGTCCTCAGACTAGGGTGAAGGTTCACTTTCCAACATGACAACGACCCTATGCACACAGCTAAGAGAACGCAGGAGTGGCTTCAGGACACGTCACTGAATGACGTTGAGTGGCCCAGCCAGAGCCCGGATCTCTGTAGAGACCTGAAAATAGCTGTGCAGCAACACTCCCCATCCAACTTGACAGTGCTGACAGTCTGAATACTCATGTAAATGTATTTTATTTAATAKATTTGCAAAAAATTCTAAAAGCCTGTTTTTGCTTTGTCATTARGGGGTATTGTGTGTAGATTMTAGAATAAAGCTGTAACGTAACAAAATGTGGATAAAATCAAGGGGTCTGAATASTTTCCGAAGGCACTGTAAATAAGAGATGGGACGAATGGTAGCCTATTCTTATAGCCTATCCTAACTTGTTGTAGGCCTATAGGCTATTTCGCAAATATGAAACCATCACAGTCAGAAAAGGTGATGAATTTATTCTGATGATCATTTGAAATGAAACAAATAATGGGAAATAGAAGCCTAGTTAAAATAATTCTAGATTGCAAAGATAAAAAATAAATAGATTTTTGCTCTTCTCACTAACAGTAAATGATTGCATCTTGTTATTATATTTCGCTATCTGTTTTTTTGTCATCAATAGTGGTGTCATCATATAATCCCTATTTACACAAAGTTACGTTACTACTGGGCTACTTCTGTCTTCTAGCAATACAATACTTCAACCACTAGAAACTGTGCGTATTCATGGTCTAAAGTTTGCAGGAGGATAAGCACATTCTCACGTCAAGTTCAGTTTTAATCAATTCCAACTTTTGTGTGAAAACTGGCACACAGATGTTATGGCGCGTAGTTTGTGCAAAAATGTATAAATGAGGCCCCAGGTCTTCACTTCTTATCTTTCATTGTATGTCGTATTTCATGATCATTCTCATTTCGTTTGCAAATATTTCGATGAGTGTTATTAAATGTTGATTGTATAAATCAATTGTGTTTTCCTTGTTACTCTTGTAAAGAACTCCAATTGATTCTCAAAGAATTCAAACCAGATTAAATCAATGGATTACTATTATTCTAATTGTAGTCTTACAGAGTAAAATAACTCATACAGTAAGTCAGTACTTCTTACAAGACCATTTGCCCAGTAACTGGACTGGTGCATTGTTATTTGTAGTATTAAGTGTACACACTACCTTACATACTGAAGGCATAAATATTTTTTTTCTATGATATAGCCTATCTGTTTATCTGTAGCCTTACATCAAAGATACATGGCTGGGAACAAGACTGGCAGCCCCTGAACAGAAAGTGTGGGGTTTGTATTGGGTCTAGTCCACAGAGTGCACAGCCTGTCTGTCTGTCAATCCATTATCACGCCTCCTGTTGCCATGGCTCTTAGTCCGCCGACGGAAAAGGAAGTGTCAACAGTCGTCGTGGAGATAAAGAGAAGCTCTCCTGCCTCATACTCCCCCATGCAGAGGCTTATACTGCGGCAGCCAGCCAGCCAGCCTCACAGCCAGCCAGCCTCACAGCCAGCCCTGTAGCCAGCCAGCCAGCCAGCCTCACAGCCAGACAGACTCACAGCCAGACAGACTCACAGCCAGCCAGACAGCCTCACAGACAGCCTCACAGCCAGCCAGCTAGTCAGCGAGCCTCACATTAATAGATGATATGTCTCATTCCTCTTTGATGCTTTATATGTTATTAAGCTCTCCGGAGAGCCTACGACTTTCTCCAGCTTCACAACCAAGATAGACGAGAGGCAGCTCAACAGATTTACCTAGCGAGAGGCAGAGTTAGTATAGGATTATAACTTGGATGTTTTTGAACGCTCAGCACTATTTTACAGTTGTATATGGTTATTGATTTGACACCCAGTGTTTTGTTATTGCTTCGGTGRTGTATCCATTTTAATGTGAGGAGTAAAGAGTTTGTTTTAAAAGTCTTGATTATTGTGGTGGGGAAGTTGGTTAGATGCTTAAGAGTCTATAACTAAAGCCCAGAGTTTGCTCTGGTCAGGTCACATGGTCAAGATCAAGACACCCTAGTTATGATGAGAGCAGAAAGCAAAGTACAGCAAATGGCCTTCATGTGGCACCCTGCTGACATTCTAGTTGATTAGCTGACACTGATCMGTTGGATTATCCCTTTCTCCTCTCCCATCTCRCTCGCAGCAAAACAAAGTTTAAGACTCATTTGCTGGTCAATTATGACTTTTTCTCCGTTCTGCCAAGCTTATGTTTAAGCTCTCAGCACATCAYAGTCCCATACCATTTTTTTTTCCAATTAAGAGGAAGCGGAAGGCTTCCGCACACTGCATTGTGAATCCTTGAAATGAATTTAATTGAAGGCTATCATCGCCTCCTGGAGTGGAGTTCAAATGGAATGCAAACAGTCTTCAGCTTCTCTCCTCTTTAAAAAAAGAGAAGAATTTATGCTGCTTAGCCTAGTGCTACGCTGCCTATACTAGTGCCTGACTGTCTCTACTGCTGCTCTACTCGCTGCTCACCAGTGCTGATTACTAGTGCTCTACTGTGCTCTAGCTGCTCTACTGTCTCACGCTCTCTATAGTGCTCTACTGCGTCTACGTGTCTACTGCTGCTTCTATGCTATGCTCTACTAGTGCTCTACTGCTGCTCTACTGCTGTCTGCTTACTAGGCTCTACGTGCTCTACTAGTGCTCTACTGCTGTCGTACTGACGTTGCTAATATCTGTGCTTCTATGACTGCGCTCTACTAGTGCTCTACTAGTGTTCTACTAGCTGCTTCTACTGCTGTCTATCTAGTGCTCTACTGCTGCTCTACTAGTGGTCTCTACTAGCTGCTCTACTAGTGCTCTTACTGCTGCTTACTAGTGGCTTCTACTGCTGCTCTAACTAGTGCTCTACTGACTGCTCATACTAGTGCTGTACTGCTATTACTAGTGTTCTTTATGCAATTTTACATTTATTTGGAATTCGCACCTGTAAACATATTTGATGGATGGCAATTGTATGGAGAGCCTGCATTTCAATAGGGCATTTTCTTCCACTTTCCTGGCTCGCGGCGGACGCAGCGTCGATCCATTTCTTCATTTCCTGGCCCGCGGCGGACAGCCAGCTGATCTCCATCTTTCTTCCACTTTCCTGGCCTCGCGGCGACGCAGCCTCGATCCCATCTTCTTCAACTTCCCTGGCTCGCGCGGACCGCAGCTCGATCCGATCTTCTTCACTTTTCCTGGCCGCGCGCGACCGCCAGCTCGATCCATTTTTCCATTCCACTTTTCCTGGCTCGGCGGCGGACAGCTCGATCCATCTTCTTCCACTTTCCCTGGCCTGCATGCGGCGGAGCGCCAGCGTCGATCGCATCTTCTTCCACTTTCTGGCCTCTGGCGGGACCGCGAGTCTGATCCATTCTTCTTTCCACTTCCTGGCTCGCGCGGACCGCAGCTTCGTATCGCCATTTCTTCCACTTTCCATGATCGCGCGTGCCGCCGCTCGATCATCTTTCACTTTCCTGGCTCCGCGCACCGCAGTCGATCCATCTTCTTCCCTTCTGGCCTGCCGCTGTCTCGGAATTACTTTGACATTTTTTCA